>NW_010272567.1:0-18457 GCF_000690775.1 Eurypyga helias
ATCCTCCCAGCCTACATGTCCCTGCCTCCAGCCACTGTCCTGGAGCTGAACTTTCATTAGACACCGGGATGATGAATAATAATTAATTGGAGCCTGCAACTGCTTTCCAAAACCACAGAGAGCATCATGCCAGGAAAGACCCCACTTTGCAGGATTCAAAGTTATCCTGACAACTTTGAGAGATGTATGAAAAAGAGAGGAGATTGTTCAAACAGCACTCAAGTGCTAGGTATTACATTTAGGCTGGAATAATCAACTGGATATAGACAAAATGGGAACATCAGCTTACAGAGTAATTCTGCTGAACAGGATCTAGAAGCCTGCTGGACATGACCCATCAGTATCATGCTCTTGTAAAAAAGACAAGCATCACAGTGATGTACATAACGGGTTTCAGAATATGTGGTCTTCAGCTAGACACACCTACAAGTCCCCAAGAACCACAGGAACAACTAGAGCTCCACAAAAGGTGACCATCGAGAAAAGACTTCATCAACTAGAGTTGCCCAACCTAAAGCATGATGGAAGCGAGAGACATCAAACTTCTGTTATCCATACCTACAAGGACCCCAACAACCATGATAATTGACCATTAATGTGGAAGTTTGAATGACGATGCTGTTAACTATTTCACTGCCCACCAGTTTGATGGTGGTATTCAATTGAAGTCCTTGCTTTTGCAATCCCAGTATGCCTTCTCTTTCCTGACAGCTATTGATCCTATTCCTAGTATGCTCCCATGACTTTGTTCTTGACAACTTCTTTATTTGCATGAGGCAATGAGCTTGAAGTAGGAGCAGAATAATTATTTGGTATCTCCCCCCCTAGTGCTAAGTTCCTCTAAACTCTGTCACGAAGAACCTCTGGCAGCTCACAATTTGCCAGCAAGTTACACCAAAGTAATAAGTGATTTCACATTCTGCTTATGAAGACAAGCTATTAAATTCACATACTGTACTACTTTAATCAAGAATAGTTAATTAAGCTGTTCCCTTGATACCCATTTTTATCATTCTGCACCAGCCATACATCACTTTTATAGGACTCAGACTTCAGTCGTAATGCATGTTTGTAATCTGTCTTTCCAAATTAATCTGTCACCATTTGTACACTCCAAGTGGATCCAATACATTTTGTCTTGCCGGTAACTGGGCCAAGTTTGGGGACACCGAGTACTGGAGGGTGAGCGATGCTGGAGCACCACTTCACAAAACGGTTTCAGCAGAAAGCTGAATTACAAATCCCTGCTCGATCTGTCACCCAAGATGACACAGAAGACTCTGTTTAGTGCTTTGTGTTTGCATCACTTTTATTTCCTTGAGTGAACTCAGCTTTAAGCTCTATGCCATCATCATAAAATCAATTCAAAAACTTACATTCGCACAGTAATCATCAGCATACATAATGCAGGAGTCGTAAGTACAGGCTGTAAAATTAGGGAGAACTATAGTGTCAGGTTATTAATAGCATTAACATATGGTAAGAATCTAAGTCTAAATTTATTACAAGCACAAATCTTCAACTATTTTCTATTACATTACCTGTGCTCAAGGACAGGCTAATGCACCGCTTTTCTAGAAAAAAAACTTCAAACACAGCAGTCACAGGAACTAGATTTTAATCTCTTCTGTTTTAAAGCACTCACAGAAGTATGATAAAAAAAAATTACCTCATTCTTTGGCTATTCGACTTAATCTTCAGAGAAGACCTTTATGAAGTAGAAAGTGAACAAAATGAAAACTTGGCCAAGTTTTCCAAACTGGTGCAGGGATCCTTAACCGGTAAGGCTCTGATATTATGCTCTGAGAATCTGCTAGAATTTTCCCCCAGGGAAATAAGGAGCACAGAAGACAGAGGATGGAGGGAAGACATGTCATCTCATCTAGCCTTTTGTGACTGTACACCATCAGATCACACCAAGTCTTCCATATACCCATCCGACCAATTTTTACTTAGGTTCGCCTTTCAGAAATGTTGATGAGAACCAGCTAGTTTCACATTTGCACAGTTTTATTGAAACACATTCCGCTTCCCTCTATCCCCTAAGGAAATGCAGCCATGGCATTAATAACATTCAGATTTAGTAAGCGCAGACCTCAAAGCTCAGGCTACAGGCTCAGAGGTGAGAGCCTGGCACAACAAGCCATGGGGATGGTTTAACGTGGGTTAAACCACTGGATGCCCATCTCCATCAAGACTCCACAGAGCCACCCTGGAAAAGCCCCTACATACAGAGACAAAAGGAGAAACACATAAGGGCACTTCATTAGGACACTTTTAAATGAAGACAGGAAAATAACCTATGGTGTGTTTTATTTAAGCAAGAAATGAAGCACAGCCGGAAGAACAGCTTCCAAAACACAACCAAGCCCATGAGGGATATGCAAGTCCACTGAATAAGCCTCTGAATTGGCTGGTAGCACTTGGGCCTTTTATGTGTTTTTCCTATTTAACAGTTAGATTTGTTTAGATAAACTCATAAATATGGTTATTTACATAGCAAGACAGAACGGTGTATTTAGGGATTTTAAGCAGAGGAAAATTTTCATGCTAATCGTAAAATGAAAGCATGCCAAACTTTAACTAAAGAAACATGTTCTAACACCGAGAAACTTTTACAACTAATCCCTGCCTCAGATCATCTCAGAAAAAGTTATGAGCCTAATTAACATCAGTTGAAAAATGGCTCATGTTTCTGAAATCACTGAAACTAGACACAGGGTAACAGACAATCTGTATCCTTTCTATCCCATGACCAATTTATGGCTAAGCCCTGACTCATCGCATTAAGTCCAAAAATATTTCCCAGAATTAGGGATAGCTCGTTGGAGGCACAGGCGAAACAATGGCCATCGTAGTAGGGGGAAAAAATCCCTTCCAGCTCCTCCTCTTTTAAAACAAGGATGCAGACAAAGCATTGCTAAAGGCTTTTTTTTAGGGGAAAGCTTTTTTAAAAGAGCATCGGGGCTATTCTTAGAGGAGTTATATGGTGTGCAGGCTGCGGCTAGCAAAGGCTTGGCCGGCGGCCAGCCCCGGCTGGGTTCGCTTCAAGGCTGAGCAAGGCCTTTAGCTCAGTAAAAGATAGCTGCTTGGGTGTTTTTTTGTCCCCCACTTTTTCCCCCCCCCCCTTTAAAAAAGAGGATGCAGAAAACTTAATACACAACCCGCTAAGAACAAGCTGTACTTTGGAAATACGTGCACCGTCTCCTTGCATCTGCCGTCACCGCTTCCACAGCACTGCTGAAGCCCTGCTTCGTTGCTAAATGTTTTCCCCAGGAAGGAAATGAGTGTAAACATTGCTTCAGAGACAGCATTCCCATACGGATGTTAATCTTGGGAAAAGCTGGGCAGGATGGACTGACTTCGAGAGCCGGGAGAGCTCCAGAAGCAACAAATCCTACAAATATACAAGCTGCCAAACTTCTGAATCCAGCCAAGACCTTACAAAAAATAAAGCATGTTTTGACCTTGACTCACTCTTATGGAGACTATGAAGCAACCTGAAGTCACTTATTTCAGAGCCCCACTAGTCACCTGCAAGAGCTGAGGATAGCTCAGGTATAATTGCTAAGGCAATGTCTCTCCGAGTCTAAAAAGGTGGTGGGGGGTGTGTGATCTGGCAAACCCGCAGTGTTTCATTGGCAGAAGTATGACATTACAGCAGCATCTCTCCAACCCAGAACACCATGCCTGACAGTCAAACCTATCCCTCCCCTCTCTCTCACAGCAGCTTCATTTCTCCACATCGCTAAAGGAAAGAAAATACACAAGGGAAAAGGGCAGCTTGAAGGTGTGCTCCCTCCTGCTCCCATCCCAACATTCCCCTCGCACCGTGGAGTCCAACATCCAAATACTGGGGGAAGAGGATGGCAGTACATCATGCCCCGCTGCAGCAAAGCCTTTACCCCCTCCAGCGTTTACCTCTTGTTTTATACCTCGGGGTTTGGAAACTCATCCCCAGGTTGGTCCCCTGGAAGTACACGGGCTCTGGAATAAAAGTGCTGGTTTGAATGACATTTCGGGGAAGAACTGGCAATACATGAGCCCCTTTTTGCTGTGTTCACAGGCAGAGCGCCCGCTTCTGATTCCCAACTGCTGCCTTCAGGTGCTGCTGTAATACAAACTACATTTAAATATATATATATATACACACCCCAATATAACATTATTACCTTATTAAAAAGCATTGGTTTTGTGTTCCCATGCACAGACTATCCAGCAGCTTGTTTATTTTATTTAAAGCCGCCTGACTTTGATGCTATCCCACAGAAAGATTACATATTAGATAAAGCAGCACGCAGAAGTACGCAGCCAGCGCGGTGTGCGCAGATCAGGTGTGGGAGATGAAAGCGGAGCACCGGAGAGCTGTGTTTGAACTCTAATCCTCATTCTTGCAGGAGCAAGGAGCAAAGACTTAAGACAAAGAAAGGTTTTCTTCCCGATGAGAACAAACAGGAGGCTGCTCGGTAAGCTGCGTATTAGCTTAGCTCGGTATGACTTTCCTATGTGTGTTCCTACCAGTGCTTCACATTACAAATCATTCATGTATAGAGGAGATTTGAGATTTATTCTGTAACATGCCCTCATCTAATTCCAAGCTGCACTGTCCTCTGTACACACAAGAGCCTGAATTATCTGCCCAGCACTTTCATAATATCAAAGTACTTGCTTTTACAAGCATAAATTTACTTTGATAGGGTTTTTTTCCCCATCCGTAACTTTATTTTTCTTTTTACTTATAAAAAAAATACACCCTTGAAGGTTACGATCTCATACTGATCCCCCTTCTCCCAATCCAATTTTCTCCTCCTCTTCCCACCAGCTGAAATGCAGAAATCCCTTCCACAGGAGCAACGGGGAGTAACTGAGACTGATATGCAAATTTATAGTGAAAAACCCAAGCTGAGCCCCTTCCGGTCCAAGTTGAAGCACACATCGTACAGATGGAGATACACTCATCCTTTTATCCTTGGAGGTCACTGAAGCATTCATAGTTCAACTGGAGGCAGACAGGCGATATGAGGAATTTCACATCGACTAGCCAGAGCTGGCAGTGATGCTGAAAGGATGGGCAGTGCTCCACCGCGCGCACTTGGAGAGGAAGAGAGAGGGACTTTAAAGAGGAAAGAGGGACTTTAAAGAGGAAAGGAGAGGGACTTTACTGCTGCAGAGCTGGTGCAAACCCCAAATGTTAACGCAGCCCCAACTCCAGGCTCCATCCCTTTATTTAAAACAGAAGCATAAGTGCCACCTTCGATTTTGTCAGATTAAAAATTGTTTATGGTGGCTCTATTTGGCCTAACTGATGTTCCAGGTGACGTACATAAATAACAAAAAAAACCCCAAACAATTAAAAATGTTTTTAATTTACAAAAAGAAAAAAATCCTCCACTTTCAGTTGATCCACTAGGAACAAATTCCCCCTTCTTCATTTACTCACCTCCTCCCTGTGGATCATCTTGTGGCTCCACACTGCCCTGGAGACCTCTGTGGTGGCTGCCCCAGCACCAGCAAACACCCCTTTGGCAAGGTGGACCAACGTAGGCTGAGGAACATCGTTACCTTCCCAACAATCCCAACATGTGCGGCAGCAGGAGAGCAAACGGGGAGCGCCTTACGAGTTCACGCCAGGTCTCGGGGAGACCTGGATTTGCCAAGCCTGTCATCCTGAGCATGCAGTAATTAAGGCTAAAGAGCTCAACGAGCCAGCTAATAGGGCTAATGAGCTTCTCCAACAGCCGTCTCCTGTTCTCTCTCACTTTCTCTGGAGAAGACATCATTAAATCAGGATGTCTTCTGCCCGCATGTGGCCTTCACTGCAGCACTGTCCCAGCAAGCCTGAACTGATCAAGTGACTGGGTAGTCCAGCCCCTGCAGAGACACCTCATTTCCTTGAAGGAATCAAAATAATAACTAAAAAAAAAAAAATCCACTTAAAAATGCCCATTGTGGTTTCAAATAATTTTGTCCAAAATGCCATCATTTCCTCCACAGCAGATTTGAAATATTTACCGATTTTGTTGACGTACTGTGATGAAGCACAATCAAAGTATCAAGCAAGGAAACACAAAACAACTGCTGTAGTGGTGAAAAACCTTCCTGCTCAGTAACGATGTGAGCACATACAACCGCTCAACAGGTGGAAGACCTAGCAAAAGCAGCAGCTATCGAAACAGGAAAACAACATTTCATGCTCCTTCACCCCTCCAACCTCTTCCCAGGATGGTCATTTAACTCGTGCTTGCTTTCAGCAGCCGCTAACACAGATTCCTGCCTGGAGCTTTGGACTACTCACCCAGCAGCTCTGCTGGCCACAGAAGATGACACCTTTCTTGCCTGTCACTCAAGAAGATGCATTAAATTCCGCCCGAGAGAGACCTCCAACACGGATGCTGAGGTCTGCTTTGCACTCAAGAGCTGTCATGTGTCATCTGCCTCGCTGCATTTGAGATCAAACCAGCCGTCACCAACCTCAGAAGACAGCAGAAGCTCTCTCTTCCCTAAAAACATGAACAAATCCCATCCTTTCATAATGGTCAGTCCTCGCCTTTATATTTGATCTCCGAATCTATACAAGTCGTCATCATTCAGTATGAGCAAGCTGAGCTCCCAGCTACTAGAAACCACTTTACAGAGGTATTTCTCTATAAACAGGCCAGGGGATCAAAGTGTTGGCGTTGGTCAAAGAGACACAGGATAAAGGTAGGACAGAAAGAAATGTCTGTCACAGGACCCCCAGCAGCTGCAGAGCATTAAGTCCCAAGAACTGGGTGCTGGAGATCTTTCACGTAAGCGGACAACAGGCCATTTGACTGACTTCAAGGCCACCTCTTTTAACTGGTCTGCCTGGTCTTTAAAGACCAGTTAAAACTTCATGAAAGAAAACACGTTTTCCACTGAAAAAAATAGCCACAGTACAATAGAGTTACTGAAAAACCCACACCGACCAAAGAAGGATTTGCCTGAAACCAACACTGAATGTCCCACTCCTCAAATGGAACCATCTCAGCTTCAATAATTCAAAATTAATAAAGTCAGTATTAGTTTGGGGTCTAAAATGGCACATCCCATCTCTCAGAACCTGGTAACATTCTTTTCTAGGTGCAGTACTGTATTCACACTGAAACCGAAGGATCATTAAGGCTGTATGGTTAAATACCTACTGAACTATCTATGGATAAACATGCTTGTTATCTCTGTGTACTTAAATAGCCTGAATTAGCATCTCACCAGAAATGTAAATCCTGGGCCCTACATCTTCTCCATAACCACCTCAATTGAAGGAGTCTCCTAGGGAGAAAAGAAAGCTTGAGCAAACCCATATAACACAATCTACAATTCAATATGAACAGATGAAAGGATGAACTTCTATCTCGCTGCTACCAAAAGCAGGCGGGAGGAGGGGAGATCACAGCTCACCGGTGGGCAGCGGTATTCCTGCCCCGGGACGCTCGGGCTAGCAGTCCGCACAGCTGTCTGCATTTGCCAGCTTTATTCTCCAATAGCAACCTTTCATGATTTTAGGCATTTCTCTGTGTTCACTTCCAACTCGGTTGGCAAAGCTGATTTTCAGCCAGTGCCTGAGGGTGAGGACAGCAGCTCGGCTGGACTTTGAAGAAGCGCCTGGCTGGGGCGATGCAGTTTATGTGGGTGGAGGCTCGCAAAGCCAGCAGCACCGTTCACATCCAGCACCAACCCTGCCACCACTGCCGACTGTTTCACCAACAGCTCCACGTCCATCCTCCTCCTCAACAGCATCAGCTTCCCCAGAGAGAGGAAAAAAGTCCCATGCAGAAACCCAGCCATTAAAACGATACAGGCATGGAAAACACATGACCCGTATGGAAAACGAGCAGCTCCCACAAGGGATGGGAACATCTCTGCAGGTTTTACGAGAATCTTTTACATCGATGATGTAGCTGATCCTGGCAACTGCCCGAGGCTCTTGGGCACTGGACCGTCACTACTATTTTTCACCTATAGCAAACATTAGCATGACTGCAATTACATGTTGCTTCTGGACACTCCTTTTTTAATATGCTTAGAAAGAAATACTTTTTTTTTTTCCAAGTTTCTACTTTAAAATCACATCCGTCAAGATTCTGACAAACCGTAATCATTCTACCTCTCAATAGAGCACTATGAAAACTTACTCAAGGGAGGGTGAAAACTAAATCAAGGACCAGTCTAAAGAAACGTATCTGGAGCACAATTAGTTTTTGTTATTTTCTGACTTGCTAAAAATATTTTTAATAGTATCAACTCCTTCTCTAACTTTTGAAAAATTAAATACTAGAGGAAAAATTAATACTTCTTTCCCCAAAACCATTTTTAATGGAATCCAGAAGAAAAAGAATATTAATACTCAGCGCAATCATTTACTTTGATGTCTATATAATATGCAGTGACCCGTAAGTGGAATGAGCTAAAACTGTCATAAATTCATTATGAGAAACCATTCTTTGAAGAATATCACTGCAAATTTGAAATGAAATGAGCAATATGGAAATAAGCTAATTGCATGGTGTTTAAAATAACTGGCTCTAGTAACAATATCCTTTCCGGGCAATTCTATTTCAGCTTCAAATGCATGTCTACCAAAAAGCATTGAAGAGGCTGGTTTATGAAAATTGAAATGTTGTAATTAATTTGTCCCGATAGCAATAGGGCAGCATTCATTTAGGATCTCAGACTCAAAAAAACCCCAAAAACCAAACCCAAAGAATGATTTTATAATTTTAATTTCCCTGGGAAAGGGAACCTAGGAGTACATGCAGCATAAAAGGCACTGATCCAGATCCTACCAATGAAGACTGGAGGAAAATACAACCAATAAACAACTATATATTCCCAGGGGAATTTCTTAGGTATCATCTAAGAAAAGTAAAAAGCAAAATTCCTCTTCACCGAGTGGGGCACATCATTTGCTTTGCCCAGTCTGTCCCAGCACTGCTCAGAACATCTCTGTCTCGAGGAAAGGAAACCTTTGCCCTTACAGCTGCCTGCGGGGTGCAGGATGCCGCCTCTTTTATCCCAACACAAACCCTGCCACCTCCAGCAGCACCTCCAGCTTGAGCTTATTTTTGTCACTCCTTCATTTAGTTACTTTTAAATTGTAATACCTGGCTTTCATTTACTGACTTATTCTGTCACTGCATTTCGTAGCAGTGGCTTTTGTTCTGTGGTTTATTTCTTGAACCCGAGAGAGGAGCAGTCCAGATGGGGAGCATCGCTGGGCTGCGGGGAGCCTGTGCGACCTGTTCAACAGTCTTCTCTCGGGGCCTCAGGGTTTGGCTGGTGCAGCATCTAGGCAAAGTGGATGCCTCTCCTTGTGGGAAAACATGTGGGGGAGCAGCCTTGCTCTGCAGCCCTCAACTCCTCTGCCCTCTTTGCCAGGTCTCAGGACTACAGGAGATGCAATGGGCAGGCAGGGCAGTAACCCTTGCACGTTACCAAGTCTCCGTGCACATCTGGTGATGCTCACTTTGTGCTTTTATTATTCTTTCGCCCCAGGAACCAAGGAAAAAGGGTGTCTCAATTTCTTTTTCACCTCCCAGGATAAACCAAGCTGGAGTTTCCAGTGCATTTTTGTGCTTTACTCCCTGCCTGGATTCCAACAAGAGCCAGCAGCATCTTCAAGCATTTTGTTGTGCTGTGGCTTTATATCTGAAAATAGCAGAAGGGAAAAGAGGGTGCAAGAGGCAGAGAAGTTAGTAGTCTCCCTCTTATATTTGAAAAGATATCTATATATCCATCCCTGACAATGGATAATGATCCAACACAATGCAATTGTCCCAACTCATGTACCTGGAGCTGACACCATCCCACAGTGGGACAGGGTCTCCTGGATGGTGCTGCATAGAGCACTGAAAGCAAACAAGGGGCCAACACAGGATTTAACAGAGCAAAACTCATCAGGGTATTCAAAACCCAAGAAAACCTCTTCTTTCTAAGGGCTTGAGGGCTGTTGGTCTTGGGCATTTCTGGTTTCTTCCCCCTTATAAGCAGAGCATGAGCAAGTTCTATCCTGAAATCATGTGTTTCAAAACTTACTACCTTTGCAAAATGGTTTAAAATAAACCATTAGGAAACTACAGCCTGAAATCTTAGTAGTGTACTATACATTAATATGACACTAACTTTAATTTTTACAAAGTTCTTCACCAATGTACTACAACAGTGCTCTGATAAATAAATAATTATGCATTTAAAACATAGCAATTCAAAGCTTATCTAGAAATAGTAAACAGCAGTTCTTTTTAACACTTTAAAATACCAAATTAAATTAATTCCCATGCTTAAATTTGCAGTTGTGGTATTTTGCATATGCAGAAAGGAAAATGCCACAACCACCCTCAATAAATTTAACCCCAGAGTGGTGACTTGCTTATTTCTTTTAACTAGCTTATATATTTGTTTGGTTTTTTTGTGCCTAGATTGGGCATGTTTGCAATGAAATGAAAAAGATATTTTCCTAAATCAATCTGGAATTTCAACTTATGTCAATATTTGCATCACACGTAGCAAAATGTTTATCATTGATGTATCTATAATACATATTTTGCATACCTATTTAAAGATTTATATTACACACACTAGCTTCACTCTCACATATTATATTTTATATAGTTATTAAAGTTGTTTCCTTCCTCATTTTCTGCTAGGCTTTTAATTTCACATACTTCATCTATCAGATACTACTGGCGACTTTTAACACATCACTGCAGAAAATGACAACTGGTGTTGAATACAGCGCCACAGAGACTGAGGTTTTGCAATACAAAGTATTACAGAGCTGAATGATAAATGGAGAACAGCAGCTGGGCTGAGGAACTCGAGACACAGTTAGCAAATAACAGCACACGCAAGGCTGACAAAAATCACATTTGCAGCAAAGTGGAGTAGAAATTTATACTTAAGGGGGGAGGGGGAAGGCAAAACATTGTTAATGTTATTAAAGGCGGAGTGAGAGATAGCAAGAGCAACGGGGAGAGGTAATACGCTTCTAACTCCAACAGGAATTAATCTCAAGCTCTGACATGCAATTTCACTATGGAGCTTTAGGACAAAACAGAGGATTATGCCCAATTGTTTTGAGGGTGTGGATAACAAAGCATAAAAATCCCAGTAAGTAGCCTTTTGTGCCAGTGCAGTCCAGAGAAAGATTTCTATTAGTAAAAGTTAGAAAACCATCCAAAAACTGAAGTGCAATACATTTTGAGTTAACTATCGAACACCAAAAAAGGTAGCTTTAGGTACCTGGTATTTTCAGAGGTTTCTGTACTATTACAGACTGTCTCAGAGCAAAACTGATACAGCTCATCAAGTTTGCCAAAGCAATGCTAAAACGCACAAATACGCCACACCTTCTTATTTTAACTTGTCTGGCAATAAAACTTTACAATAGAAAGCTATTGGTGCCGTGAGAGTATGGAAACGAAGACAAATTCGTCCTATTATGAATGTTAAATAGGCTGTTAGGACTGTACTCGGTGTATTTAACATGATGTCGCAGAGCTAAACAGTGAGTCCTTTCCAAACAAAAAATTAATAGGCCTTTAGAAATATTGAAATGTGTCATTTATTCCAGTCAGACCTGCTCATAGCAGGTGTGTTTTAGAATGGATTCAGTTTTTAAAAATACTTCCTGACTCTTTGGCATTTTAGCTTTCCAATGCAAAATAATCCCACATACGTAATATATGTGATTAGCTGTGATGAGCTTTTGCTAATACTTAGGACCAAAAAAACCCCATCCAGACCTGCTGAGTGGTAAACTCAAAGCTGTAAGACTCTCTTTGTTTTGGACAACCCTTATCACAAAACCCTTAAACAACCCATAGTGCCCCGTGGAAGATGGGGAACGTGGGTGAGCTCACCTCCGCCCCAGCGGGCTTTTGCTGAGCCGCTGTGGATCGGAAGGGAATTAAGGTGTAGTTCTAACACATGAGAGTTCATCATCTCACTTGGCACGTCGGCACCAAGCTGTGCGTGGAGATACCACCGTCTCAGCTGTGCCTGAACCGACAACCCTGCCAGACCCCAGTCCGCCGCGGGCAAAGCCAGCCCGCCCGCCTTCCCAGGCACGCCAGTCCCCATAAACCATTGCAACCAGCCTTTCTGCTTCTGAATGCACACATAACCATCACAGTTGCTTATTTACCTCCGGGAATAACAACACACTCAAGAACTTTTATGCACAATCACATCTCATTTGAAAATAAGCATAATTTCCATGTACATACCAAGACTCATGATTTAAAAAAGTATAGGCTTTAAAAGCAGTACAAATTACTTCTGCCTTTCATCTATATATACTAGTTCTTTACAGATTTGTTTCCCAATGTCCCTGTTCTAGCTGAGCAGCTATTAAAGCGTGCAGTGCAGAGTGCCAGCATGCAGTGTAACCCCAGCTCTCCAGCACCTAATCCTGCTACATCCCATCTACAAGGATGTGTGACTGTCAGCTCAAGATTTTCCCTACCAAGTGCAACGTGTGGCTTCATTTTGAAGATGGAGATGCCCAGGCAGGATGCTCAGGAAGATGCTGGGAGCTGAGGTACCAGGAATGAAACCAGGACCAGAATGATCCCAGAAGCAAGTGAACTGGAGAAACAACCTGGCGACAGAAGTGAACGAGGCCGATGGATAGACGGGGACAGCAGGAAAACAGTAATTGACTGGCAGAGTCTGAAAGAAACTTGGCTTTTTTGTCTTTTCTTATTTTCTTTTCTTTTTTTCCTCCTGTCAAGAGCCTATATTTTAATTCAAGGAGGCCTTCGATTCTGCCTGAAAATGTCTTCACATGGAGCATCTCTTGTTTCACCTGGCATACAACCCTAGCACAGCCATTCCCGTTGTCAATACGACTGAGGAGTATTTCCGCTTCACAGCGTGAGCCTTGCTCAAGTTTTGAGCCCTCCTTAAGCCTAAGGTTGAAACTAAGATGATGAATCACTGACAGAGCCTCACTCTCCCAGGGATACCCACACTTGCACCAGCCCATCTCTTGCGCTCTCCTTAGGCAGAATAAAAGCCTGGGACACTAACCAGAGGACCCTGGTATGAAATGACACTTTGCCTGGTGTTTGCCATGTCCTCCCATTCTCTTTATCTACTTGCATGACCTTTTTTTTTTTGCTCTGACTTAGAAATACTGCAACACCAAAGGCAGAGATGGCGCCACATCAAACAGCCTAAGTTACAAGGGAAGCAGTTTCATTTTCACTTAAGCAGAGATTTTTTTTTTTTTAAGCAAGACTTCAAAATACCTTAAGAAAATGTAACAGTGATGATAATGGGACCGAAAAATTCTGAATAACATAATTCAAGTACCAGCATCAGAAATAACCCACACAGCAGCAGTTCCCAGGGAACCAACTATAATGACATTCAGGTTATAGATTTCATCTGGGTCGTGTTTCTGAAGGAGATGTGAATTAGCAGCCCTGTGACAATAAAGAAACATGGGATTAAGAAAAAAGAGAGGAGGGAAAAGGGCCAGTCGATTCTCCCACCGCCTTTTCTTGTTCCTAAAATTTCTGTTGCCTGGAAATGGCTGATGAGAAGACTGGATTATGTAAGCGCTTGCCAACTTTTCACACGTTAAGAAAACTAAAGCCTGAGTGATGGGTAGCTTAACCCATCTTATAAGCAGTGAACTAAAACATGTTTACTAAGGAGAACTCGAACAGTGAAACCCCTTTAAAAAATCCAGAAGTGACGAGGACTTGACAATTCCCAGGATTAAAAAGCTGCATACATTACAATGTAATCTCCTTATAGTAAGATGAGGAAAAGAAAAATAAAGCCTTTTTGGTGTGCAAGATGGTTTTTGTTTTAAAGTATATATATCCTGTCCGATTGAAGACTTTCTTTGGTCTCTTTTTTTCCTCCTGATAGACATGACAGCAAAGACAGCTATGCCAGCCCTCCAAGTCCATATTAAGTTATACTTTCCAACAAACCCACTGCTCCCATCAAACATGACCTATCAATAATAAAACAATAAGCACTGTGCTATGGAAATGCCTCTTCCTAAATTTAAACGGGCCAACGCTTGGGTGACAAGAAAGCCAGCACTTACACAAGTACAAAATCTCTCTAATTTTGAATACAACTGCAGCAACTGTGCCACCTCAGCAGATCTAAGCTGTCCTGAAGTCTTCCTCATTGTCATTCAAGCAGCACATTACCTTCTGCAAATACTCTGATTTAAATACAGCTGAAGGCTAGTTGCAAATTTAACCTGCTAGACTTTTTCCCCGAGGGAAAAAACCCAAACCTGACGCTTGTGCTCATTTTTCCTTTTACTCTGTTTACCAGCAGAGCACTGGGGTCTCTAAACTGAACAAAAAATTCTTGCAGTCACACTTCCAGCTCAAAACAAATGTGCTTACATTGGCCATAATGCTGAATGCACTGCCGATGCTGCTAGAAAAGGTGACGTTCTCAGCAATGTTTCTGAGGCCTTAAAATATCCCAATATCCTGCTACCGGCTGAAGCTGTGCCATCCATTGCAGCATCAGCAATGCAAAACTGCAGGTGGCAAATACCTAATCCGGAGGCCGAAGCAGAAATCATGTTGCATGCTGCTCAACCACGGTTCAAGCTACAAGGTAAGGACAGCACACAGCAAAATAAACTCTTCTATTTACTACAGAAATGCTTGTGCAATTGGGTAACACAAGTATGTGCGTCTAGAAGAGGGACTGGAGCTTAATTACGTCTCCAGGAAAAGAAAAAATCCCAAGCAGGGGATTTTTGTATGGCTGCTCAGTGATGGCAAAAGGTAAATCCTCAGCTGGTGATAATCGTTATGGCTCCACCAAAATCTACTGATCATGTTCCCCCTTCCTTCTTGCTGATGAAGGGAAAAAACCAACCCTACCCGAAGAAAAGCTGCAATGAATTAATTCAACCAAATGTGAAATTTTGTGCCCAACTATCATAATTGCGAGATGTCTTCAAAAAGTTAAACTGGGCAATTTAACTTTTTGGGCAATTTAACAGTCAGCCAATTACAAAAATGACATTCCTCCAGCTTTAGAAGAAATGACTTCTCAGAAATGCCAGAAATGACTCAACAGTGATTTTTAAGCTGCTTCAACAGCATCCGAGTTATTTCAAGTAGTACTAAGAGTTTACCTGAGATTTCCTTCCCGTAAGTTGAACTATGAACTGGCAAGGTACTCAAATCAGGGAAAAAGAAATACACATAACGATTCTTGCAGCGGTGGTGTCACGGATATATTGCATTTTTCTCTTCTGAACTCCCTTCCACGTGAATTTTAAAATGTGTAAAAACAGGAAGCACAGAGCAAATAATATCTAGAATAGCCATAAGTAGGCAATTTTCTTAATGGCAGTGCACTGCTGGTTTACTACCAACTCATTTGCAATACAGACACATACATTTCAAAGCATGTATATTTGGATCTGCAAAGGAGGTGAGTATAACGGTAGAAGCACTCACTCCAAGATAAACCAAAGCCTAATTCATAAAGACAAGCAGGAAAAAGTCATATTTTGCACCTTCTATGGGAGCGTCGCAGGGAGTTATGACATTCTCGAGAAAATCCTCTTGCCTCTTGTGAGCTGGAGCTTGAATGTGCTGCACGTTGCATATTTCATCACAAAAGCAGAGCCACATTATTTCATTAGATAAGCGATAAGTTCAATCCTTACCAAGTTTTCTTGGTTCCTGGCTGCTATTTTCTGATCATCTTCTCCCCCATTTTTCATGTATTTGACCTCTTCCACTGGTTTGATCCTATACTCATCTGAGCACCAAGAAAAAAAAAAAAAAAAGAAAAAAAAATTTTGAACCAGTGAAGTTCAGCAGCTGGGGAGAAAAAAAAAAAACAAACTAAAACCAAAACAGCTGACTAGAAACAACCCTATTTAAGCAAAGCAACTAAAAATTACATGTATATTGTTTCAAAGACTTAAATGTGGCTGATATCAAGGAAGTTTTTCCCGACTGAAGCTTCAGCAAGAATTTCCAGTTCTGGCTTTCAGAAATTGTTCAGTAGCTCTCTGGTCTAGTATAGCCACAGCACCACAAACAGATGATGTTTGGAATGTACTCCCCCCCAGACCCCTAGTTTTCTGTATAATATGTTCAATACAAACAAGTTCTTTGCTCCTGCAACCTCCCTGGATTTTCATTTTCAGTGGGCAAACAAGCAATGTACCGTAGTTACTACAGAGACCAGTCCGCTCATGGACGTTCCTTGCATTGAAAAAACCTCCTTGGAAAAGGAGTGCTCATGGAGGTTATCTAAAACTTACGTTAAAAGCTGGGAAAAAAACCCCACACACCAAATACCACTGCTTTTTGGGTTTTTTTTTCCTTGCCTGTAATATTCATCAGCTAGGTGTTTCAGCTCTTCAAATAATAAATTCCCAGCTCCAGTGCCAGTACTGATATATTATCTAACATACAGATGCTATCCCCAGTAAACAGCCTCACCAAAGCCTGAATAAAGGGATTTTTTTTTCTTTGGTAGGACAAGATGGATTTTGGGAAAAGCAATTCTTCTCCATAGCCTGCAAATCCAGTGCTTGCTGTAACCAACATGGCTTTTTCTCAGCTGCTTTTTGCTTGAGTTACTGGGTTATCTTTGTAGCATGTGAATCTATCAGAAAAACACCTAGAGTTTTACACCCACACTCCTCCAGCCAGGATATACAATGCAGAAGCAGAATTTTAGCCCACGGAATTTGAAAATGTTAATATAAAATTGAATGAGACACAGTACAATGGGAATAAAAGGCAAAGCATGGGCAAACTCAAAGAAACTGACAAACTTTATGCAATTTATCTCAATTGCTAAGGGAAAAAAACCACAAATGGATTATTCTGGGTTATTGTACTGTTAGAAAAATAATCAAAATTATTTAGAAGGAAGCTTGTTTTCAGGAAACTGTTAACCACAGAGTAGAGAAGTTAAGTAAGCCTGACTTTGGAAAACAATCATGGTTTTGCATTTGGCCTAATGCGTATCTAATTTTTTATTAAAAAGTTTAAATAAAATTGTGAATTTATCAAATAGCAGCATCTCAGATGCAGAGTCTCAAAGCAGATAGAAGAATTCAAGACAATAGTATTAGATCAGTACCTGTGAACAACAACTGATTTTTTTTTTCTTTCTTTTTAAAATGTAATTTAGGTAGTCTGGAGGTGACAATTCATAAAACCAAAAAGGCTGAACACAATAAGGCCTGGGAATTAGAATTACTTGATTGACTGCAGTATCTAACTTACATTTTTCTCGCTGCTTCAATGATCTCTGTTGTGATTAGCAATAAAACCCACATGCAGAAAAGCATAAAACTCCCACGGTGGCATGTACGGATTTGAATAGGAAAGCAGATGAGAAAGACAAAATAGCACAAAGGAAGTCTGCACAACCTGCAGTTAGCCCACATGAACTAAATAGAGAGGCATGTTCAACCCAGCCTTCTAAACAACAAGTAAGGTATGGAGGTCCTGACGTCCAATGGCAAAAATAACCTCTGAAACGTGTCTCCTGCTTATTCCAAGAGATTAATTGTGATCGAACACCAAGCGCATGCCTGGGCAGCAGACTATCCTGTGCAGACTGTATGTAAGGGATGCTTCCTTGGAAGACATCATCTCTTTAGCAAGTGGATCAGGGCTCATGATTGATTATCAGTATAATCAGATTTGCATGTGAAAGTTTGATACAGTTAGATAGGACGGAGGCAAGATGGGAAGGAGGGGGTTTGCTGGAAACTTAATTCTGTATTTCTTTTCTAATTGACTGCGAAAGAGTGCTGCCAGGCATTGCTGCTCAGGTATCTAAGCTGAGGACTTGCTTCCCAATATTCATCGTCACCACCATGACAACACTCTTGTAATTATTGCACCACTACTACTTACAAGCTTGTGCTGCTTTTACCAGGTGAATAGAACAGAATAGATTAGATTGTTTCAGTTGGAAGGGACCAACAATGACCATCTAGTCCAACTGCCTGACCACTTCAGCACTGCCGAGAAGTTGAAGCATACTGCTTAGGGCATTGGCCCTAAAATGCCTCAAACACTGACAGGCTTGGGGCATTGACCACCTCTCCGGGAAGTCTGTTCCACTGTTTCACCACCCTCTTGGATAAGAAATGTTTTGCAATGTCCAGTCTAAACCTCCCCTGACACAGCCTGGAACCATTCCCATGCATCCTATCACTGGATCCCTGGGAGAAGAGCTCAGCACCTCCCTCTCCATGTCTCCTCCTCCGGAAGCTGCAGAGAGCCATGAGGTCACCCCTCAGCATCCTTCTCTCCAAACGAGACAAGCCCGGAGTCCTCAGCCGCTCCTCAGGACATGCCTTCCCGCCCCGCCACCAGCTCGGTTGTCCTCCTCGGGACACATTCAAGGACCTTCCCATCCATGTCAACCGGTTGGGCCCAGAGATGCACACAGGACTCGA
>NW_010272567.1:18488-31375 GCF_000690775.1 Eurypyga helias
CCTCTCCTGCCCGGCTGGTCGTGGTGTGTGAGATGGCCCCAGGCTGTGGTTTGCTCTCTTGGCTGCCAGGACTCACTGCTGGCTCCTCCTGGGCCTGCTGCCAGCCAGCACCCCCAGACCCCTTCCTGCAGGGCTGCTCGCCAGCCACTCCTCTCCTCATTTATACTTCTGTCCGGTGTTACTCTGTCCCAGGGGCAGAATCTGGCATTTTGACTTGTTAAATTTAATTTCTCTGATCATTGCCCAGTGCTCCAATCTACCTAGAACCCTCTGCAAGGCCTCCTGTCCCTCAAGACAGTCAACAGCACCTCCCAGTCTGGTATCATAATAAAATTTGCTAATGGTGCATTCAACTCCTGCATCCTGATGGTTGATTAGCATATGGAACAGCACCAGCCCTAGGACTGAGCCCTGAGGAACACTGCTGGTGAATGGTCCCCAGCCAGATTCACCACAATCCCCTGAGCCCAGTTGTTCAGTCAGTTCTTCACTTAGCGCACCGTAAACCTGCTCATCCCACAGTTGGACAACTCGTTCAGAAGGATGCTGTGAGGGACAGTATCAGAAGCCTTACTAAAATCCAGAAAAGCTACATCCACAACCTCCTCTTCATCTACTGGGCAGGTTACCTTATCATGGCTGGGTATCCAACCAGTTAAACAGGACTTCCCCTTTGTGAACCCAAGCTGACTGTGCCTGATGACTGCATTATTTCTAAATACCTTTCAAAAGCACACAGTACTATCTTCTCCATAATTTTTCTAGATGCTGAGGTTAGACTCACAGGCCTGTAGTTCCCTGGGTCTTCCCTCATACCCATCTTGTAAAGTGGAATAACATTGGCTAGCTTCCAGTCAGCAGACTCAGAGGACTGGGCAGTCCAAGGTCTATCAGTATTATTAAAGACTGGGGCAAAAAAAGCGCATTTTCTTCATCCCTACTAGTCAGGTGATCATCTTCAACCAGTATGAGCCCAAAGTTTTCTTTAGACCTCTTCTTGCTATTAACTTCAGCAGAGATCTCCCTGAACTGTGTGAAGAGAATACGTATTAGAGAACCTGTGGACAGAGTCAGGCCAGGCGAGGGTAAGGATTACAAGGTGGACACAGGACATTAAAGGAATAATTGAGCTGCCTGGGCAGCCTATCCCCACTCTTTGTGGTTGTATGAATTTCTGGGCTACACTTCCTTTTCAGTTTCAGCTCCACATGAGTCTTTTTAGAGGTCATTATCAACAAAAGTTCTCAAAAACATAATTTTAAATTCATGTTGAACATGGGCACAGACCCTTCAAATGCTGTATCTCCTGCCAGATTGATCAAGTCGCTCAGAAATGGCAGCACATAACTTGCACAGATTATTTGTGTAATTTCCACAGATACAACAGGGTTTGTAAATGTGCTTTCCCCAGTACTTTACTTATGAATACAATAACTGTTCAATTATTTGTACAGCGTAGCACAGTTGGCGTTACTCTTCCCTCAGTCCTACCAACTGCAGAAATGCGGATGCCTGGACAATCCATGCCTGAGACATGCAGCCGCAAGCGTTTCCAAAAATAAAAGCCATTTTTCATTACATTTTTGGGACAAGTTGAATACACCATGCCAACTAGCAAGTCCTACTTCAAAGAAATCCACTTTCTCCTTAGGAGAATACAGATACAAGAAAGTCAGGAGGTCAAAGCAGAAGACAGCTGCTTCTGTAGATGTAAGAATTACTCTTCTAATAGAAAGTGTCTTACAAAATTAATATTTGTGTCATGGCTCTATTATATAGTATATGCTTGGGCATGAGAAATCTCCATTTGTATCTCAAAAAGCAATGTACATTTGACACAATCTAAAGCTGACAACCTGCCTTAAAGGCCAAGAGACTACCTCTGAGGATGAGGCACACTGAGGAAGAAGCAGACTGAGTGGCCAACACTCAAGTTTCAGTTCCTAAATAAATGATTAACAGACAGGAGTGCCAAGCATCTACCAACTCACGCAAACCCACACGTTTTGAGCAAGCAGTGCATGCATCAATTTCAGACAAACAGGCAAACAGAGTGCTGGCTGGTGGAAAGCGAGCTATCCATGTTTTCAGTTAATGTGAGCCGAAGAGAGGACTGAGCCACAAAGAACTGTTTTATGAGATACACAGACAAAGGGAATGGATCAGCAATGTTAAGTTTGAAGCAATATTATTACTCATAAGCTCTCATAATTTCCTATCATAAGCAAAATATTTTCCTTAAAACAAGGAGCACAGTTAGCTCATATACAGTAGTCACTTGCTGGAATTAGGTATAAATAGATATGATTCCACTTTCAAAGCGGGGAGAAAAGCAGCTAAATAATTGCACTGCCACAGAAAGAAAAAGGAGTATCCAGCTAACTGTAGGCCCCAGAGCTTCCCAGGTATGACGAGGGATAGCTGGAAACGTCCACCTTCAGAACTAGCCAGTGCACTGAGGAAAACCCTCACCTCTAATTTCAATAGCCATTGAAGTAGGCTGCTTAAATACAAGTCACTACCTGAATCACAGTTAAAATTTTGACATTTATACCTGCAACCTTCCTGCTATTTGAGGATAAACAGGAAAGTTTACTTGCAGGTCTCCTTCTGGCATTTATAGTACACACGGACAGAAATTTTACCCTTCACGTTCATACTGAACTCCCTTTTTTTCTCCTGGATCAAGCTACGCTGTAAAATCTCTTCATTTTTGTGGGCTTGTCACAGGCCTGTTTGAGTAGAGACCTGACATGACAGATCAAGAACAGTTCCTGAAAGCAGGGGGACCGGTCACTATTTAGCACATTCCTAGCCCAGACTGTTCTCTGCAATGAGCAGCCAGCCGAAAGGGCAACCAAAAGGGTGCAAAGGAGGAGAAGGTGGTAGCAAGCAGCTTGGCTACGGAGGGCATTGCTAGTTGGTGTAAGAGAAGAAACGAGCCTGATGTGTAACTCCTTGCCCTTCACTATACTATATAAAAGACGGGGTGTTTGGAAACCCCAAATTCCGAGCTATTTATAAGATCGTTCTTGTTACAAAGTTATTGTCAGGATGAAAGTGCTGCAAATGGACGTTTAAGCAGCAGACATACCTTGAAGTGTGTCATGGGGTGCACGGTCATTAATGGCTTTAAATGAATATGAAAATTAGGTTGAAGACTGGTTGGATGAGGGGGCTGTCTTTGATGCCATCCCTAAAAGTAACACCTTTAGATATTTGCCAAAACTGCTACCAGGTTTGCCTGATAAGGTAAGAACGCACCTGGAATTGAAGAAGTAAAGGATGCTAAATTCACCTTTTGATTTCTACTGAAAGAAATACAGAATTCTGAGATATTTTGATCTAAGAGATTAGAAATGAACCCAAAGAAATCCTGAAATGTTAATTAGGTCCTATGTGATCTCAATCAAGTCTGACAGTTAACAAGACCTTTAAAAGTGAAAGAAGTTCAAGATAAAGAAAATCATACAAGATTTATGCATATTTACCTTGCTCTATCTTGTACAAGAGTAATACCTTTTTCCTAAAACCAGTTTTACATCAAAAACGAACAAAGTCAAAGATCTTTATGCTTCTTTCATGTGAAGAACTGAAAATCAAGTAGTGAATACGATAAAAATTTTAGGACACTATCACTCAGACTGTGATATATCATATATAAATAGGAATACCTCTTTATGCATCTTTCATGTGTAGGAGTAAAAATCAAGCACTGTCTTTCATTGTGTGGTATATTACATAAAAAAGATTTCAAACAACTCAGATGAGGGAGGAATGGGACAGGACTGCCACAGCAAATACCAAGTTGAAGAAAAGCAGCCCAACTGAATCAAAAGAAAAACAACATAAATGAACCACAAATAAAAGACAGAAATCTTGTCGAGAATACACCCATCACAAAATTCATCACAGGATATAAACCAGAAAGCAGTAATGCCTCTAGCATGAAACTCTATGGAAGGGTAAGGGAGGAATAGTTTCTAAATTGAATATCCTGCAAAAATGTTCAGTAGGCAAATCTTATGAATGAAGATCTCCATCTGGAAAGAGATAATTCTACTCAAACATGTCACCTAGTTGCCATGGCAATGTGACAAAGAAAAACAGCACTCATTAATAATGATTTCAGTGATAGATGAGCATATCAACTTATAATATTGAAACAATTATGGGGAGGGTGGAGAGAAAACAGTGGTTGAAAATTTCTTCAGCACTTCCAGACATCACTGTAACCGACATTACACAGCAACATCAGAAATGATGCTATTTCTGGCTCAGTTAAAAAAAAAACACCACCACAAAAACACATCATCAAATATATCTGGACTTAGCTGTGACTTTTGAAGAAATCTTTTGTTAAACATCAAGTCTTTAAAATAATTTTAAAAGATTAAATAAAATGCTGATTTACATTGCATCCCCTTTCAGACATCTAAGGACGAACGGATTTGGTTCTGCTGTCATCAACAGGGAAGGTGGGTGAGCTTCTCATCTATTTTTAGTGACGTATCAAGTATCACACCGGAGATAAGTAGTACTTCTGTCACACCACCAAGAAGTAAGTTTCTAACCACACCTTCATTTTCCTGTGCTTCACATTTTTCTTTAGTATCGCTTGCCTTTCTGTCAAAGGACATGCCAAGATTTATCCTTCATCCGTAATAAAACACACGTCTATTCAATAAAATACAAACTTTTTATCTAACAAATTTCTCTGCACATTTATTTCTGCCAGGTGCAGAAAGTACTCCTACTGCTGTGATCATGAGAAATGCCATGGACCCAAGATTCACATGCCCTCCTCTCTCAAAGACTTGAAAGCTAAAAGCTGTATTTAGATAAAAGTCTGAACTGATCTTTCTAAAAATATTTGTTAAAAATCATAAGAGATTTTGATTCAATTTTACTGAAACATACATCAGCAGGTGAGCCACTTAGATGTTAAACACAAAACATGCCGAACATCATCTACAGGGCCATCGCAAAGGAGGAACAGTCTGAGCTCCACAGCTACACTGGTAGGCCCTAGAAAAAGCCAGGCTAGACGTCAACAAAAATCATTAACCACAAGGACAGTCAAGGAGAAGAATTCAATTGCTTGGGTTTTTGCAGTTTCCATCATCAGAGATCTTTAAAGAGTCATCATCCCCAAGTGCCACAGGTTAATGTCCATCCTGGTTTGGAGCACAGGAGGGATGAGATGAGCTACTCTCATGATTCCAGCTCTGTTACTGTAAGCAGGTATCAACTCCCTGAATACCAGCAGAAGCTACATCAAAGATCAAAAAACAAACAAACAAAAAAGTCAACAGTTAGAGAAAGAAGTTGCTAAAATCCTGTAAACAAATGTTTCTGGGACTCAACACTAGGTAATGGAATATATGCAACATCTGAGCTCCAGCTTCAAGCACTCAAAGAAAGAAGCATCCTCATGGTTCTTTTGATTCTACATGGTTGATTTGATTCTGACTTAATTGCTGAGATTCACAGCTGTGGGGGTGGATTTCCGATCCACCTGGACGTGGGTTGAGAGTGAAATTTCATCGGCGATCAACCAGCATTGGGTGAGCAATCCGTTGTCTTCCTCTGTTGTCAACCCTCAAAGCTATCAACTTGCAGGCAATTCTAGATCCTAGAGATAATGTTGTTTTTACTAACATGAACTAAACAGAAGAAAAAGCTTAGGAAACAAGCCAACCCATTTTTCTCAAAGGACTCTGAAAATGCTCATTCAGATTTCCTAAATGAAGTTACCTTGCCTTATACAATCTAAAATACAGCCACGGTTGGAAGCTGAGGCAGTGGACACCGCCAGGTATTAAACAGAGAACAGGTGCAGAAACAACACACCAATTCTACCAACAAAACAGAAACCATCAGAAAGAAAAGCTGTTTAAAAATCTGAATGTACTACACAGATCACAGCACATGTGGAAAGCATTTTTTATTCTTCCTACACACTCCTAAGATGTACCCAAGGAATGCTAACTACTGCTTCTGCACAAGGCAGATGTGACTGCTAGGGTTGGGTTTTTTTGGAGGAAAAAGGAGACTGAGACATTCAATATTACAAAAAAAAAAAAAAATCCTACATAAAGGATTTCTGCAGTATTGGAGGGACACTTGCCCTAAAGCAAGGCAAGGTAGTGGTAGCACTTTTCTGAGGTATCAAACAGTTCCTACTATAGCCCCATGTCACATCCAGCACTTCATTATATTAACTCCCTCAAGGGTGATGTCTACTTGAAAAATTTTAACAAATTCCCTCTACTTTATCAGAATGCCCCTTTACAGGCCCAAATCATGACAGCTTTCAACAGCATTCCCCTGAGGCTGACAGGTTTGACAGGAGCACACCTCCATTAACTTTAATGGACATCAACTTGATCTTCCTGCTATGGAAGCACAAAACCTCATATTGCCATATTAACCCATCCTTCATTAATGCTGTCAGAAGTTTCCAGTGCTGCAAACCGCTGCCAGCTCTCAATCCTTTGGGTATCTCGGTCCTCTCCTGTGAAAAGCCCAGCCTGACTGACCTGCCTGTGGGAGAAGGTGCCATTCCAAAGCCTGTGATGCTGCTGCTCATCGAGTGCCTCAGTTTATGTATCTTAGGTTTTCTGATTTCTTCTCCCTGATCTAATAAAGTGGCAGATAATGGTGAAGCTATAATTTAGCTCCTTTGTTTCTATAGGTTTAATTTAAAATTTGGTACACAACTTGCAGAGACACACCACTGCACGCTGGAGATATGCAGCTGAATCAAGGTCATCACTCGGTGCCCTCTACTGCTTGGTTTCTTCTCGGCCAAAAAGTTCAAGGCTACTCTACATTTAGAGTGTCACATAGTCTAAGCACTGTGAAAACTATAGTTGTACGTATAATTTTCTATCACATTATGTGTAAAGGATCACGTTAACTAACCTTGCACCAAGTGCACAGGCCCACTGCAGCATATACGCTAGGTCTGCCTTAGTGGCCAGTAAGTAGGTCACAGGAATACTTTGTCAAGGGAAAAAAGATGTGTCTAAATTGGTGTATAACCAATAGAGTTTTGTGGGAAGTAATTCTTCCCTAAAGATTTCTGCTTCATACACAATCTCTCTAGTAACACCACGTGGAAAACACCTGACAACTCACCACGGTTGGTTTGCATAACTGGTTTCCTTTGCATGCAGGTCACCCCCCCGGGGTCTACAGATAGAGGAGGGGAGTTCAGCAGCCAGGGTACAACCTAAAGCTCTTCCTGCTCTAGCTCAGACTCCCTCCATGCTCTTTGGGGTTAAATCTCCTTATGTGAAGTAAAGTATCAGAAAACACACAAACAAGTGGAAGACACTAATTATACAAAAAACCAGTTCTTGGGGACAAGGAGGTCCATGCGTGTGCATGGTAAGGGCAGGATTGGAAATCTTAAAACCCCCTGCAACTCATGAAGACGACACTCTGTTGCTGCTTTGCTTCGTCACGGCTCCCTGACAAGAAGGTCAAGGACCCTCCAGCCAATGCTAGTAATGAATCTCTCCAGCCAGGGACACGTGGCTGGTTCAAGCATGGGGAAACATTCCACACCCTTGGAGGTGTGGTTTTCATTACCGCAGAATTAGACTAAAAATACCACCTCAACATCCTAAAATCCACTTACTACTGAACAAACAATTTCTGCCTTGCTTGTACCTTGCTTGTATCTTTAATGTGCATATTTCCAGCTCTTTTGGACACCCATTCATACTTAACATCTGAGGAAACTCCATGTGTAAGATGGTACGGAAAAAACAGCCATGTCATCACATAGTTAAAGACTTTTCTGCACTCATCTGTAATTAAGGAGCCAAAAAACAGTGATGGAGATGTGCACTCATTAACCATTTTTCAGCTACCCAGATTGCCAAAACTACAGAACTCACATATATATACACACACACTTTTTTTAATTTTTTTTTTTTTTTGAAACTACAGAACTCACATATATAAACACACACACTTTTTTAAAAATTTTTTTTTTTTTTGCATTTAATTAACACATAGCTTTGAGCCAGATGCCAGGTTGTTCAAAAGAAACCATTTCTTAGGTGGAGGAGATTACAGCCATGGTGCTCAGCCGGAAGGCTATTCAGTAAATGCAATTATCTATCCCACTAAAAAGACCAAATTGAGAAATGAAAGCAGGAGAAGCAGCAAGCAGCAGAGAGATTAATTAAAGGGATAGGAGGAAAAGAGAGGGTAGGTCCCTTGAAAATATTGCTGCTCACATGAAGCCACCAGGTAGGTTTTTGGAACAAGGTTGCACCGTCCTGCCTAAGCATCCGCACACCATGACAGGGGAGCAGCTCAGGGCCAACCTCACCCACACCTCCCTACGTCCTGAAGGAGCTGGAAGTTCAGCATTTCTAATCACTTACTATACTTAAACACCACAAACTTACTTTTAAATAAAATTGTGTGACCCTGCCCTGAAGAAAACTCTTTTTGTCACTCAGAAACTGCAAAAGCAAAGCTTGAATTGGCTTCACAGTCTCTTCATTGTAGAAGGGAGAGACCAGAGAAAAGCAATGGCTGGGGAGCAAACCTGTGAAAATAACATAACTGGAACACAACAAGGGCTAAAACTTGTATGATACAACCAGGTGGTAAAAACCTAACAAGCTTGTAGAGAGTGATGGAAAGACCTCCTCAGCTGAAGGGGAGAGGTGGGTGCCATCCTCTTGCCTCTCCACTTCGCAACCTGAAAATTATCTTGATACCAACCCAAAAGTTGTCATACCAATTTAGACAAGATATCCCAGCGCAGCCAGGTCAGAAAGGCTACTTCAACTCCATTTTTAAATTGTCCCTTTAAAAAAAAAGAAACAAAAAAAAACCCCAACACAAAACAAAACAAAAAAAACACCACCAAAACTTTATTCTTTTCAGTTTTTTCATTAATGAAACTCCCGGTCTCTGCTGACTCTCTCCCAGCCAGCATCCACTGAAGTACGCCATTGCAAAACATTTATCACTTAAGCACACAACGTGTCAAGGATTCCAGAGAAAATACCTAATTGACCATTTCTGTGAGCATCCCTTGTACAGCAATGGAGGTCCTGCTCCTTACAGCCCATAACTCATTGACCAATTGCTCTAGACACCAAAAACCTCTCCTGAACTTCTGAACTTAGCCAACCCAAGAATTCCCTGGAGAAAAAAAAAAAGTCATTACCATTCCACACCCCCAAAATTACATATTTCCTGCTATTGCAAATACACAATGAGGCATCTTCAGTTTCCTTGTCAATAAAAAAGCCAATTCTTCTTTACTTAACAAGTAATGCCATTCTCAATCAGTCAACTATTAAATGAGATTGCTGCCCTGCAATGTATGACCTTAAAATGATTTCATATCCTTTCTGGCATAGTAGCTTTCTTCTATTAACATCAGTCTACCAAAAGAATATTTGTGAATCAACAGCTATCCCATTTTTATTAACTGCATTATGAACAGGACAAATAACTCTCCAGGACCAGCAACATACTGGAGATTCATGACAGGCACATACATCTCCTCATTGCTAGTTTTTCCATAAACCAAGAGAGGATGGGGCGGGGTGAGCTAATGAAAACTTGATTTATAAAATACAGCACACATTTCCAGATGCAAAAGATACAGAAGTTAATTACATTACATTACTTACAGGCCATCCGAAGAGCTACAAAATTAACCTATCTGAAAGATTAATATTTTACTCTGGTTACAATGCTCAGAGTTAATTTGTTATCTCTGAAAGATGCCTACTTCCCTGAGCAGCATCCATGTTGCAGAAGCTTTATCTAAAGCCCCGAAAGCAAACACCTACCACCCACACGGCGCTGACGGAGGCGTATTGTTCAAGCAATCAGCAGTAACGATGGGAACACCCTAAGAAATTCCCGGAACCAGAGCGATACCAGGCACCGAGAGACTGCCTGGCTCACAGCCCTGTCCAGTCACAGATGTCAGGTTTGACATCTCCATCTCTCCATATATGCCGAGCCACAAATTAACTCCCAATTCTCTGCAGCATGTAGTTGGTGCTCTTCCATGCAGTCTTGTACCATTAACAAGCTCCTCTTGTCCCTACTTCATCACAAACATAACCTGTTCATGAGACTAGAAGTACTCGTCTCCGCTGCCTGTTGTCTTGCTACCACATCGAAGCTGCTCCACGCAAATAATACATAAACATTTTGGGTATGTTGGAAGTGCAAAGATGACTGGGTGGAAAAGGAAAAAAAGCTAGTGATTTTCCATGTCTCTTCCACTTTGCTCTGGGCACCACTTTTAAAAAGAAAGCAAAATACCAGTGTGTGAGAAAAGGCAGTTTTTAATAATAGCTTAAAAAATCAAAATAAGAAATGTGTGCTTAGAGCACTTATCATAGATTAGCACTTTCAGCCTAAAATGAGATCACGATGCACCCAGTTCCTACAGTTAGCAACTTGATATATAATTGACAACAAAATACAGGGGATAAAATGTATGTAATTTTAATACATACAACCATTAACACAATTTAGGAGAGTTCCATGAAAAACACCTACAGCCCT
Organism: Eurypyga helias; assembly: GCF_000690775.1. Taxonomy (NCBI): domain Eukaryota; kingdom Metazoa; phylum Chordata; class Aves; order Eurypygiformes; family Eurypygidae; genus Eurypyga; species Eurypyga helias. Next base: position 29,055 of record NW_010272567.1, read on the forward strand.
TTTTATCCCTTTGAATAGACCAAGATCATTCCTGAAACCATAAATCCTGGAACAAAAGTGACTGTGCTATTTCCCAGTATCGCAGAACATGAAGTGCTCCATGCCTCTGTCGCCTGAACAGCCCCTTGCAGCGCTCCCATTACAACAGCAGAAAGGAAATATATAATTCAAGAGCACCCTAAACCTGATCCGTTATGCCAGAGCCCCCCCCCCCATACAGATTAGAAGAAAAGGCACGTGGCAGGGCACAATTACACCTACTTAGCAGAAGCCAGGCTTTATTTTTTATAAGCCCATGAGGCAGCAATCTAAAATCTAAAAATTTTCTGATTTTTTTCCAAAACTTTTTGGGTGCAAGCTCAAGACAGAACATTATCAGTCTTGAGCCTCAGGCCAGGACAACATGCAACTGCTGGGTTACAGCATTTCTTTAAAATTCCTGCAATATCTCAGTGTTTTGGAGAAGTACCTAACGGAAAAGTGCCTTCTATGTGAGCAAACGGATGTTTCACTGTAGTCTGAGCACCCAGGGCAACGAAGCATTTTGGTGGCTTTTTAGAAACCAAAGTTTCACAGTGACTAACCTGTAAAGGCACCTTTGGCTGTGTATGCAAGGGTACACAAATACTAACTGGTCAGGTATCTTCTCCTAGTCCTACTGTAAAATTACATCCTTGTGCTGCTGAAATGAATATGCATCCATGCAGCTTCACAAGGCTTACCTGAGGAATCGGGGAATCATCCCCCAGACTGAGGATTTCAAAGCCAAATTTCAGCCTTCAGGGGTTTTTTTGCCTCCCTCCTCCCTTCCTTCTTTTTTTTTTTGTGGCCAAGTAGTACAACACTAGGAACACTGCAGTAATCGAAAGCATGTGGCATTTTTACCATGGTTTTTCCTTGTTTGCCTCTTCAGGTAGGCAACCAATGCTAAGGACTCTGTCTTTAAAAGATTAAGTAAAAAAATGTTTGTCTGTACCAGAAAATAAACGGACTTCCTCCAGCACCGAGGCTGCCAGAAAACACATCCTGGCTTCTTTCTAGCAAATACCAAGGGCGGATGTATGCCCTTATTTATAGTACGCTAATGCAATTGTGAAATGCATACCCCATGCACTTCATTTGTATTCCACTTCAACTAGACTCTTTGTCGAGCTAAGCAGCTTGTGGGAACGGTCTTTCCTAGGAATAAAACTACATGAACTCTCTCCACGTACCAACTGTTTGCAGAGTCAGGGGTGCCCCAAGAGCTCCCCCATCCTCTGGTACATCTCCTTCGGGTGCTCTGACACCGAGGAGCAGATTGCAAAAGGTGAAAGCTTACGTTAAAGTAAGCAGCGGTGAAGTTACAACATGCCAGTGATTAATTTCTCTCCCTCAAAATGGGGATAGCAACTGTTTCTGCACCTTGGTTCACTTTCTGTCTTTATACTATAAATCCCCACTGAAGGTGCTGAGTCCGACTGCATGTGTATTGTGCCAAACCCAGCAGACACCAGCCTGGAAACCCCAGCATCGCCGCAAACCAGAGAACAAACTGTGGCTGTACCAGAGAAGGTCTGTACAAATACAGCACACTTACACTAAGAAGAGTGACACTGCAGAATAATTCCCTCATCTAATACCATGACAAGGGGTTGTAAACATTGCAAGACAATTAAGTGCCAGAAGAAGGTAACTGTAGAGTCTGAAGGCTATCCAGTTAATTCATGGACACCTGCTCTAAGTCCATCTCTTTTTAAGGTATCAAGGAATTTCAAATTCATTCCTATGCAAGAGAAAAATTTACAAAATTATGGTTCCAGAAAAAATAATGGAGGAGTTACCCCCTCTTTCTTCAGTTTTCCTATTGCAAAATTATCCACACACATTTTCAAGCATTCCAAAGCCAAGTGTTGAATGTTGGATGCCGAACCATGCACTAAGGTTAAAGGCCTGCAAAGCAGGGTGCTTTGCAACTTCTGGCTAGGTAGCAAACACTGTTTAAGTTACAGGGATTACTTTAAGATAAGGGCCATACAGTATTATACCCACTTAGTCATTTGATACAGTAACCTCAAAAAGCAGCAATAAAAAAATAAAAATTTGTTTTGTTAGATTTAGTCAGTTGTTCTCTGCTTACAGGTAGGAAAGCCTCAGCAACATTTATATGGCAAAGATCTGCTCTCCATTTGGGAAAGTAATCTCATTTAGGGTCTTGCTGAATTTTTTCAAAGGAAAGAATAGGACATAGAACTCTAAATATCATAAAATCCTAGAATGGTTTGGGTTGGAAGGGACCTTAAAGATCATCTAGTTCCAACCCCCCTGCCATGGGCAGGGAC
>NW_010272567.1:31770-58796 GCF_000690775.1 Eurypyga helias
GGGCTCCACAGCTGGATGCAGCACTCCAGGTGGGGTCTCACAAAAGCAGAGCAGAGGGGGAGGATCCCCTCCCTCGACCTGCTGGCGACACTTCTGATGCAGCCCAGGATACGGTTGGCTTTCTGGGCTGTTATATGTACCATTTTTCTTTACTGTTTGTTTTTTTGGTTCCTGCCAGAAGTCACGACTAAGAAGGGGAAGGCTTTATGTGGTAAATAAGCCACTCGATATAAATGCAGTGTCTCCCCAAAGCAGCCCTGAAACGTGGCTGAGGGTGCAGCAGCGCAAAACCTCACCCTGCCAATGACCGAAAACACTCCTCCAGCATGTAAAGACAAGTGATTTGTTTCTGTGCTGTTTCTCAGTACAGGCTTGCTCACCGGTGGTGCATGTGATCAGCCTCTGAGGGTCAGCATTTTCTTCTCCTTTCCTTGTATTTTGACTTCAAAAGCAAACAACATCCGTAGCTGTAAGGTCAATGGTATGAAAGTGGTGGCAGCTGCAGCATGAGATAGGAAGGCAGCGACAGGGAAGTATGACATGTCTATCCATGTTCAGACAACTGCTAGCTTGGTCATGCCCAGTCCTGACAGACTCTGGCGCACTGTCAAAACAGACGTTATTCATCATAGTGCATACAGTACTACAGGGTGGAGACAAGCTCTCTAACTCTCCCTGAGTGGGAACCCCATTGCTATCACTAGCACTGGGTTGCACAGGGATTGCTATACCTGACCAAGGAATGTCTTCAAACACTGCTGCTTGACTTCACTGACACCATTTGCAACTAAGCTATTTTCCAACAACCAAATATTTAAAGAGCTACTCTACCATCACTTTTACACTAGGGTTTTTTTCCACTGCTGGATCACCCTTGGCTCCCAGCTCATCCTCCCTCATGACGCAAACCTGCTCCTGCTCCACAAGAGATGCTGACCTCTTACACCTTCTACAAAAGGCTCTTATCTTTTTTTTAATGTTCTTTAGGTATATATATAGAGAGAGAGATTTACTTGCTGGAGTGGGATGAAGAGCTTGTTTTGCTACTACTCTAAGCAAACCCATAGCCCAGAACATATTCTTCCTCAGACTGCAAAAGCAGAACCTTTTACAAAAGAGCTATAAAGATGAGCCACTTTCATTCACAAAAGTTGAAAATACAGTTTTAATTCACGTGGAAAACACTTTATTTGCACACACTGATCATGAATACGTTACTAGACAAGACCTGAGGGTGCGGGTTTGGTTTTAATTTTTTTTTTTAAAACCTGCTGCTGTCTTGTGGGAATCAAATAGTAATTATTGACTTATAGTTCTCAGAGTTACACAAATAAATAATAAACCTAGATAACAAATGTAATTTTATGACATTTCCTAAACGAACATAACACCAAGGTGTTTTTTAGTTCATTCTCTCTCACTTCCTGCAACACATGTTTAGTACTGAGCCATATTTACTTAGATAAGAAATGGGCTATCAATAAACTGGGTTGGAACAGAGTGGATAAAAACAAAGATGATGTCCAACTAAAAAAATATAATGTGAACTGAATTTAAAAACGTGAGGAAAACCAGAGTCCAGTATAAATCTGGAAGATGCTCATGTACTTCAGGCCTACACTGCAATGTACTCATCTGCTTTTCGTACGTTTGCAAGCATTGAAGCAAGATGTGCTTTATAACATGAGCTGCTGAAATCACGAAAAACGTGAAAGCTACCCTTTCAGAAGCTCAGCTGGAATGTGAACTTCAGCAATGAAAATCTGCTTTGAAACTCAGTGTGATATTTTAAGTTTTGCACGCCTGAGACCGGGTGCCTCCATGCCACTCACTCCCATGGAGCTGGGATTATGAACTCCATGGAATGAGGGCCTGTGGTGGTACCAGAGATACTTGCTCATGTTTGAAAACATCTTTAAAAAATATTATTGCCTCAAAGTACCCAGTACGGTATTAGGACACTGCATGGTGCTGGTCCCCTTATGCATAATCCCTACTGTCCCTAAAACGAGTGAGGCCTGACATTGCAGAAGCACTTCAGGACAGCCAAACGAGCAGGAGTAATTACTATTTGAGTGCTAACCAGCTGATCAGCAGAGTCAACAAAATAAACTCTGTGAGGCAAAGTGAGCTGTGGGTTTGTGTGAAGCCTAGTGCAGCCAGACCTTCTGATCACAGCACGCGTTGGCGGTCAACATGACGGAAGTTACATTCCTTAAGCTACAGCTTTCCAGATAGTTTCAGTGCAGTGAGGATGGCCATGCTGTCTTTCAGAAGAAAGAATTTTTCATTCTCAATCTTAGTGTTTTTTTTTTTTTTCCTGACAGTTGAGGGAAAAGGAGAGGTAACAGGAGGGTCTTATTCACTGAAAACATTTCTAATATACTTTTCCCACTTCAAATTTTATCTGAAAACTTCCCAAATTCGGAACTTCAAATGACTGGAAGATGACATGCAGGTTTTTGTGCCTGTAGTTTTGAGGAAGATGATATTTATAGGCCTGTCATTCAAGGAAAGAGGCTTCAGAACAAAGTAATCTCTACAAAGGTTTGGAACCATTATTTTTGGAGATACTGACACATATTTAGGAAAGCTAAGTCATAGTCCCCAAATTCTCCTTGCTATACTCTTCCTATATATACACTGGACATGTTTTTCAAGTTTCAATTATTCTAACATCTTTTGGCGCTTACTTCAAATGCACACAAGCATTTGCATTTGAACTACGGCGTTTTCAAAACATCTGGTAATACCAACACAGGAAAAAACTGTTGGAAAGGGCATGCTTGTCTGCGTTCTGACATCAGCCCCTCACACACCTTCTTCATGCTGCCTATCTCTGAAACAAGGGTGGGTCTGTAATACGAACCAGGAAAGTTGTGAAGAGACTTCACAAGCTGTAGTGTCATCGATCAGATACTATGTGCATCGACCAGTTTTCCAATCTCATTACAATACCTCAATGCTAAACACTTCCTCTTCTTGCATTCTCCCAGCTGTACTGAGATAACTTCGTTTGTAAACCATTGTGCTTTGCGTTCAGCTTTATTTAGACCGGTTTAGCAATTGGAGCTGCTGTTAAAAAAAACCCTATCCAGCAACTGCAGCACAGAGAGTCCTTATTTGCCAGAAGATTCTTACCTGCCATGTTTACTCACTTTTGCAAAACACCCAAGAGCTCCATATAAACATCTGGATTAGCCTCTTGGGTTAATAAACAGATTCTAACTTGTTTTTTTCCACAAGAAATCACATTACCAGTTATTTTCTTATACAACAAATTACATCATAACCTCCTCCCCAAATTAATATCCCATGATTTTTTTAAAATGCACAAATAAAATCACGCTACAAGAGATGTTTTATTATTAAAACATGTGCTGAAATCAACAACGCTCAAGGCCCTATCATAGCATTTTTTCTTCACTGGTATTTACATTATTATAGGTCTTATGTATTGCCCTGGAAATCAGCTTTGAAGTGGAATGATGAATAAATGAAAATTTATTATTACTATCCTTATTAGAGGGATTTTAAAGTCATTAGAGACCAACAAGACATAATAATCATATTATATTCAATCTTCTCTAGAACATCTCCTTTGATAGGCCTGTTAACTCAATTATTTAAATATATATTACAGCAAAATGCAGCATGCCTTCTACAGTTTGGGATTAGATGGAAATTTTTGTTTTGTTTTTAGTTAACCAGATTTTTTTCATAGAGAATTCAGGGGTTTCACAGTGGGTTTCTTGGTTTTAAACACTAGAGTTTCCCATTTACAGTGAACACCTGGCTCAATGTGTCTACTCAACTGGAAAACAGTTTAAAAGCTGGGGAGGAAATAAGGCACTGGAGCACAATTTTAACCTGCAGTGACTTTTAAAAGTAAAAAAAGAAATCATCACAGATGCAGTGATCCCTCAGATAGTCAACAGACTTAGCTTCAACCAGCCTCACTAGGAAAAGAAGGAAAAAGCATCTGGAGGCCATGAGGAAGAACACAGGCAGAACTGCACTGCTCTGAGATGTTCAGAAAATGGTCTCTGGATCCAAAGTGACATCCACAGTTGAGCAAAACCTACTGATTAGAAAAAAATTCCAAATACTGTATACCTGGAAACTACCTCCTTTTTTAATAAAAATCCTAAGACAAACATGACAACCCCCTGAAAGGAAGAGGAAAAGTGCTGAGGGACTGGGAATGTGTTCACAGCAACGGAAGTCGAAGTTGGCAATGCAGGTAATGGTGCTGTTCTGGCAACTTCTGCAACTTGGATGGAGAATTGTTATCCGAGGCACAGAGAGCAAGGAGCTACGCAGGAATTACTTAGGTCCTTTTCACCCTTCCTTTACTCATGAAGTCCTGTACCATGATCTTACCTCAAATGAGAAGCTTGGGGACACAACCATTTACACAGTTCTGAGACCACCTTGATGTCTTCTTCAGTTCAGATGACTACAGGACTTCTTTCACAGCAAAAAATACATGTTTAACTACAACCAGACAGGCCTTCTCTCTTCCCCACCAGCACACTCATCCTAGTTACAGCTCTTTTCCATGAGGTACAAGAGGGAACTTTACCACTCCAGGCTATGACTAACCCCTTGTTCTCTGCCCTCCAAAACTTCCATCATTATTCAGCCCTGACGGCAGAGATGGGCAGAGTAGCCACCGGCTCTGTACCACTCTAGTCTGGCACTGGCAGTTCTTACTGCCCAGCTGGTAATGATGACCCTCTAGTTCATTCCTCAGTAACTCCACTTCCTACATGTGGAGCTGCAGTTACAGCAATGGACCAAAATGGGAAAGCTCTTGAGCACCAGAGAAGATGGAGCTCACAGAAAATCACATGAACATCTATGTTTATTTGCGGAAAAAAGGGTGGTATGTGGGAAAGCAAAAGGTTTTTCAGCTGTGTGGCTACTGCTTTCAACCACACAAGACAAAAATCCCTAAGCAGCAAAAAACTCCATCAGCCTAAGGCAAAGGTAAGAGCAAAACTAGCTAGAACCAAAAAAAAGTATTTTCATACCTCCCTTCACTCAAAATGACCTATCTAATGCAAAAGCAACATGGACAGTACAATCCTTACTGTTGACTCTGCCTGCCTGCAACTTGTCTGGAAATCATAGAATCCTAGAATGGTTTGGGTTGGAAGGGACCTTAAAGATCATCTAGTTCCAACCCCCTGCCATGGGCAGGGACACCTTCCAATAGACCAGGTTGCTCCAAGCCTCATCCAGCCTGGCCTTGGACACTTCCAGGGATGGGGCATCCACAGCTTCTCTGGGCAACCTGTCCCAGTGCCTCACCACCCTCTCCGGGAAGAATTTCTTCCTGATATCTAATCTAAACCTCCTCACTTTCAATTTAAACCCGTTACCCCTTGTCCTGTCACTACAGGCCCATGTAAAAAGTCCCCTTTGCAAGTTGTTGAAAGAAGACAGACAAGTACTGTTTTCATCTCGGGTGTTAGGCAAACAGCAAAGGGCAAGACACTATAAGCCACACCTTTCAGATCACACCAGCAGCCCAGGGAAGGCTGCACAAGCACTGAGGTATTTTCCTTTAATTCTGTCACTGCTGTTCAAGTCCTTCAGGATTTTTTCCATGTGTGAAACGTCGGAAGCAATCTGAGCTACTACAGTGATGAACCTGCTACTTCTGCACAAGTGCTTTATGCCATGATTCTCCAAATGTGAGCACTCAAGTGTTCATCATCTAAGAACATCAGTTATGGATACTAATACGCTCAGGAAGTTATCAATGCTGTCGCTACATCAGCCACCTCCCAACCTCACTTGTCATCTCCATTCCTTTTACGTTTCTGCCTCCTTCCCCAAAACCTCGTATTGATTGCCTCGAATTCCCTTCCCATTACATTCCTGCCCCTTTTGAACCATCTGATTTCCCTTCCACTCACCTTGGCCTTGCCCTGCCTACTCATTCTGCAGTTAATTTTTGATCCCTACAGGTTGCTGAGACACTCTGCTCTTGGCCACTGGCTGGATAAGACACTTCCGTCCCTTCCCAGCAATAAGCAAGGAAACATTCAGCAGCTCTTGGCACCTGGAACTGGACAGGGGAATGCACGATGGATGTGCTGCAGTGCTTTTTAACCTTCGATGACTGTGGATACTCCTGTATCTCTGGGAACTTACTCTGCTAAGATTTGTCATCCTAGCTGAGACTGTGTTCAAATCTAGCACGATTATGGGTTCCTTGCAGGGAGTTGATGATGGCAGCCCTCTGATATGGCACTGACCTCCTCCTTGGTAGCTTAAGGAATAACTCTGCAGAATGTGTTACACAGAATTAATTTGGGACTAACAACATGAAAGTTTAATGGAAAACGAAGTGGGCAGCATACTCTGAGCTTTCAGATCTAACTCCTAATAAACCAATGCAATTACCACTACAATTTCCCATATGGAAGAACGGGGGGAAGGAATAGTATTATGAAAGAGCTGTAGGCATTTCCCAAGTCCAGAAGATTATCAAGAAGGACCATAAATATGATGTTAAGGTGTAATTTTCTTGCCTCTCTTTTTTATATTAAGAAATTGTGGTCAAGAACTATGCAAGGCACTGGACGAGAAGTAAATGGCTTCCTGCTTCTGGGCATCTAAGCATCGAGCTGATCATTTATAAGTCCCAAAAGGGCAGTAGTAAAGCCAGGTACACTCCAACTCACCTTTTTCATACACCCAATTCCAGGTCTGGAGGCTGTTTCTCAGCAACAAGGGAACAACATGGCTTTTGTGCTCATTCTGGTTACCATTCAACACATCGTTTAAGTCACAAACTCTGACTCTTTGCTAAAAAAGGATCAGTCAACTGGATCTTTAGCAATGACAAGCTGCGTACCTGAACTAAAGTATGTGCCAGAAAATGGTTAACAGCAGGTAGTATTTCTGCTATTGACAGGTTTCTGTAAAATACGGAACCATTAACGGCTCTCAAATGTATCCCAAAATAGCTACATGATACCGCTGACACCAGTCCAGCTCCATATGTGGGAGCCCTTTAAAATCCCTTCAGTCTTCTTGATCCTCTGCCTCCAGAAGTTACTCTAGGTTTCTTGTCATTAAAATTATGACCTTTGGCTCACAGCAGGCAGTTAAAAAAAAAATAAAAATAATTAAAAAAGAGACGCATATTGCCAAACTTCTCACCAAATATTAGTTAAAATATAAACTCAAATTCCTTTGAGAAACTAAGAGCTTTTTGTTCATAGCAGCCCTTAAAGCCTGTTTTAAGTAAAAGCAACATACTCAACTCACGATTTCATACCCAGTACATCTCAGTTAGTGAGGGGGCATGTACAGGAAAATAACCCGTCACTTAGGCCTGAAGTTTGCTGAACAACTATTTTCTCCTCAGATTATGCCTCTGGGTATTCTTACTTTGGGATTCACTGCTGGGATCAAGCTAGCTCCCAGAAAGGCTGAAAAAGTGAAGTACCATTGCTTTTGAAATTAAAGAGAGGTATTTTTTGCTGCTAGATGCGTCATTCCCACTTCTACACAAACAATTGCTATAAAAACCACCAGAGAAGAGAAGTTTGGCATACTCAGTATCAATGTACCTATTTTAAGAACAACAGGAATAAGTTAGCTTATTCACAGCTGACTTAACTTTCAGATAGATATCTGGGCAGAGCTAAAAATCTCATTTCTGAACAGTCTTCCAGATAATTCCTAGCATTTAAAAAAACAAACTAGCGTTTAGAGCACTACCTAAAAACCTCTTTGCATACACTAACAGAACCGAGGAGGGAGGGGAGGGGCAAGAAGAGAAAAATTATGAAGCTGGCTATATGTTTTAACTTTTGTAACTTTCCTGAAGTGACTGTGATAATACCTGGATCGTAAATCAGGCTTCCCACACAGTGAAACAGGAGTTTTCACCCCACATTCAGAGCTTCCCATTACCAATGAATCCCTCACAGAAGGTTATTTCTAGTTTCACTGTATGTCCAAACCCTGTTTGCTACAGGATTTCAGAAATAATTTTTTTATTGCTTTACAGGAAAACAGTATTGAATTATTTTTCTTACTGAACAGATTTTTATTTTTAGGAAATGAGTCAATTATTTTGGCACCTAATGACATATATAACAGAGGCACATATACAAATGTGGGGGTTGTGCAACTCATTGTCTTTGAACTATTCCAAGATGCATGGACTTAAGGACAGTACGGTACTATATGTTGCTTGCAGTGTTAATTTTCTACTAAGGATTTCACCCTGACCTCTGTTTCAGGTGTCATGATATTGTCCCTTGGAGGGGCCAACTGCACCATCACAGTGATTTATTCTAACATGCATTTTCTTCTGTGTTTTGTGAAAAGTTAAGGCTCCCAAATATACCTTCCAGAACATCCATGATGTTGGGAGAAAGATGAAATCCTGCAACACTTACCACCAAACACATCTCCGTTCTGATAGTTCTTCCCCTTCTGAGTTTCCTCTTCATTTTGAACAGTAGAAACATGCTTGGCGGAGGCACAGCCCATAGCTTCATTCAGACAGCTCCAGCTGGACCGAACCACAAATCATGTCTAGAGACGCATGCTCATTGTTTGAAAAATAATCCACCTTCCCGCGTGGTTGTCAAGACACTTTTACCTAAAGATGGCAAAAAAGAGAGAGAATGATATTGACAAAAGGTAACCTCTAAATGTCGAGCTTCAAGAAGTCAGTGGGTTTTGTGAAGAGAAGTCCAAGAGCACAGGCTGTCTCCACCGCCTTTGGCTGTTAAAACATATGAGATACACATCTGACATCAGCAGATCATGACATAGGTAGACTGATCCCGCCTTAGGACAGGAACTCAAAATCTCCTCCTGCCCTATTCTTTAATCCGTAGCTTGAAGAAAGCAACATGCGCACATACGTATTTCCTCCAGAACACTGGGGTTTTCTGGAAAGAAAATAAGAAACTGGCAGTATCGGCTCCTCTTGTTCCTTTTTCCATCAAGCCAGATTTCTTACAGTGTTTTGTTGAATAAGAGCTGCTAATTGCAAGTGTTCAGACTAACGACCTCCCCTAAATCCACTAAAGATTTTATGTAAATAGATGTGAAAGGTGATCGCCAGCTGTATTATCTTTTTTCTACATGATTGTTACTCTACAGGATCCATAAAACCTCCACCACTCAAAAAGGCAACTATCCCCATTTTGAAATGGAATAATACTCTCTGAACAATCCAGGTATCACGTAAAACAAAACAGGGAAGAAAAAGCCAGTTTATAGCTGCAGTATTTTATATTAAAAACCAAAAACCCACAGCCCCACAAACTGTTTAATGACCAAATGGTTCCATGCTCAAACAAAACTAACTTCAGAGCTGGGCGAGATGAGCGGGCTTGCCTTTCCACCAGCCAAACCTTTTGGAAGAGGAGAAGAGCTAGAGGAAAAGGAGAAGCACCCCTTTTTACCGAGCTGTTTCGTTCAGCTATAGCACAAGACCATACACACAATTTCTTAACTCAGTACTGGGCATTTAGTTAAACGATGTGGCCCGTTTTACTCCATGCCGACCACAAGAATTTTATCTGTAACAGCAGAAGGGCACTCTTGCCTAGGATACAGCAGTGTCCATCCCACCAGAAACGTATAACCCCAAAGAAAACCTTTAGAGCTGTATTTCCCTGCGGGTTCAGCACAAACCGTACGCCTGCCCGTGCCAAGGCAGCATGGTGACAAATCAGGACACGGTTAATGGGGCCTCCACACCCACCCTCAGAGGGATTTCTCTACCCATCACCAGTCTCAGAAATGAGGATGTGGCCAGCCAGGCTGAGAGCAGCTCTGCCTCTGCCACTGCAGCCACAGGTTCTCCGAGAGGCAGCTTTTACCATGCAAGGGGAAGGACTCTGGATGCAGAACCACCTCTCACTCCGACTCACAGACCAGCTTCCACCTTCCATCGTGCTCTGCACAGAACAGTACTTCTATTTAACGAGGCCATTTCACTCAACAGGTACCACCCGCCCCATCACACCTCCACGTGCATTTTTTTTCTTCATGTTCAGTATATTCCCCAACATGCTTTCTCCTTTTATCCTTCCTCCTAGAAATTTATGCTCAAGTGTGCACTTCTGATTACCCCATCCCTCTCTCCTCTCTCAGTTGCAGCTAGCTACACAGCATTTTAAACCAGACATTCATGCTGCCACTGGAAGGGAGCGAGAAGATCCCCCTTGAGCTATTTTTGTAACCCTATCTGGTTATATATGTTAGTTTTCTTTAGAAAACCTAGGTTTTTCAGCAAAAGTCAGTATTAAGCTAGGGAAACTTTCTGCTTCCTCTACCAAACTCCAAGGCTATAATTCAAACCATTTTAATCTGTCTGCTTGTCAGACGTACAGGCAGAGCTACAACCCTGCTAAGAATCAGACCATTCTCAAGAGCCCTCTGTGCACACCCACGCAGACAATATCCAGACCAGGCCATCCTAATCACACTGCCACACGCAGTAAATACCCATACACTCATTTTACTATATTAGTTGTTGCAACGCAGCGAAGGTGGTGGCTGACCATTCATGCTGGCGCGTGTCCAAACGGCGTAACAGCCTGCGTTCAGGTAGCAGGTCTCTGTCCCGCTGCTGGGGTGGGGAAGCAAAGGGTACGTAAGGATTTCAAGCATCAGCCACACTGTGCTTGCTCAGGAGGCGCAGCAAAACACAGAGAGGTATGGGAGAGGGAGGAGAAAGAGCAGACTGCGAAGGGGAACAGCTAACTGCACTGGGAATGAAATGCGGATCGCGAGCTTTCTTAGAGGAGGCAAATTTGCTTAAAGATAACAACTTTTAATAGACCAGCTAAAACCAATGAGGGGGGAAAGCAATCAAATGTTTTGCAACAGAGTTCCTGTTTCAGATTTCAAATAAAAGCAGGAGCCTCAAGGTAAGCAGAGCCTAAAAACCATAACTTTGATTTCTGATTAAAAATATAACTAGTTATATTGCCCATGGGAAAAGCATGTGGCCAGCTCTGGAGACCTGATGTAACCCCGGGAAAGACAAGGAGTGTATGTGGGACTGCTCACAGGCTGGACAGGGGGGAAATCCCTTGTGCTGGTTCAAGGCAGGGATGAGCTGCTCTCCTGGGGCCAGTCCACAAGATTTTGTTTCATTCCATAATACATCAAGCTGAGTGCCAAGTCACCTCCGTACCCGCGGCAACGGGAGCCGGCCGGGGAGGGGGAGAATTTGCAAGGCGACCCGGAAGGCATTAGCAACAGCACTGTTAGTAACTCCGTAAGTTTCATTTATATCATTAAATAGTTCTTATCTCAACTTCTACGAGCCTCTCTGGTTTTCCTCCAACCCCTCCTCACTGGGAGTGGTAGAGCAACTGGTGGTGCTTAATTGCCTGTCAGGGCTAAACCATGACATCCCAGCATACCACAAACCCAGCATCTCCGTCACAGAACAGCCAAACTGCACTCACAGAAGTACCTGCTGAGTGAATTATGCTGCTGCCATATTCAATTCTTTTTCCTCTTTTTCTGTCTCTCAGTGGGGACCATTTACAGCCAGGAAATAGCTGCGTGGTCATAAAAACCACGTGTATTTCATAACACAGCACTGTGTTAGTTTTGGGGAGGGGTAAAGCCTTATACCCAGCCAGCATGCAGCAACATAAACTGGTAAGTACTCCATCGTTGATTAGGTCCCAGGAGGGTGATGGTCCTGTCACCCACGACCAGCAGGCGATTGGGAGCAGAGAGACACAGAACATGCATGCAGAAGGATAAAGCTTTTTTACGGAGGGAAGGAAAAAATATCCAGTCAAATCTGTGCTGCTATATCTTGATAGCACACACCAACCTTACTAAAAATACGGTCATGTGTGAAGGCACACTGTGATTAAAGGAAACAAACAGGACTGCAAGAACTGGAAGTTTTACCTTTTACATTAAGGAACAGTAGTCACAGCAAAAATACCTGACATAACTAATACTTGGATTATGGCAGCAATCCTGGTGACAACAAATTGGGCTGAGAAAGCCCCTCCAAAATGACCTCCAAGGTAAGTCCAACACGCATTTCTAGGCACATTTCTTGGACTACTGTAAACATAGTGCAGCGAGACAGACAACACTGACACAGATAACTAACATAATCCAGAATTAGCAGAGGATTTAAAACAAAAAAGGAAAACAAATAAAAAAAGAAAGAAAGAAAGAGAAAGAGAGAAAAACAGCATTAATTTTACAAGAGATGAAATCTGAGATGAATGACACTGTGATGCTCCCCAGCCTTCGCTGTCTCCAGCCTCAGGGAAAGCTCTCTTGCCCAAGTACCAAAGCCCACAGGGATGAGGTTTGGGTACCGCTCAGAAATGAGGTGCCGGTTCTCATTCAGTGGGATGCCTGCAGAGTTTTCTGAGGATGTAAGATGCAGTACTTCAAACTGCAGCAGAGTAACACAGCTGTTCTGCCTCCTCCCCCACTTTTGCACAAATACAATTTTCCCTTTTGTCTTCCTGAGCATTTTGGGGGCATGCAGATTTTTAGAAGCCAAAAATAAAAAGAATAAGAGAACCATTTGCAGTTCATCTTCACCACCCACCATCATTAATTATCAAGATTTGAGAGGCAATTTACAAGCTCCAATCTGCAAAACACTAGTGAGAAAAATCTCTCTGCCAGATCAAAAGTGTCTACAGCACCCTGAAATTAAATGCGGCAGGTTTAAGATTAACATCTTACGTGCAGGTCAAGAGAAGATGACTACAGACTCTCAGATGCTGTACTTTGTACCCCAAGTTTCTTCTGAGCTAAAAAAAAGGGGAGCTCAATTCTTAGAATAGAGATTGCTGTTGGAAATCTCAAGCAATTTTTTTGAGGCATGTCTATATTGTGCTTTTTCTTTTACCAGTTCTTTCAACACTTCATTAATCCATTCGTCGTGCCTTCACCTCATTTCTGATGGCTGCATCCATGGCTGCATCCTTGACAAAACCCATTTTGCTTCCACAGCTGAAAAGCAAACCCTTAACAGTACATGGAGGATCTCCAATGTTTTACAACAAATGTATGCTAATTCTTCTATTACCATAGGTGTATTTGTTTTCATCTTTATTGCACTGAGATAACCAATCTTTCATCTTCTTCAGACTGCAGATAGATCTAAGTTTCCTTCCATGTTGACCACACAGGAAATCAGGTTAAAATTTCACAAAGCTTAAGAGATCAAAGCAAATGAGCTTCATGCAACCATGAAAAAACCCTAAGCTACAAAGAAAAAAAAAAAAAAATCACACTGACTGCCCTATAATACAACCTAGTCTAGACAGAACCCAAGGATTTAACTTACTGCTATTAATTACACTTACTGCCTATAAGAATCTCCCCCTCCCCTCCAAAAAAAAAGAAAGAAAGCAGCAATGTGTTCTGAATTTGCCCCCCCCCCCGCCCCGGGGAGGGTCGTTGGATGTCCACCACCTGGGAGCCCTCCATTCTTCCTCAGCTGCCCTCTAACACCTTTGCCAGAAAAGATGACTCTTTGGTTTTTTGTGGGATTTTTTTGTTTGTTTTGGGGCTTAGGTGTTTTGGGTTTTTGTTTTGGTGGTTTTTTTTCCCCAAATGCAAAAATGCATGTTTGAGCCAAAAGGAGAACTTCTGCCTTTGAAGTGCAACAATGGCCTAAGGGAGGGAGGAGAAAAAAAATATTTCAAAAATATATATATCGTATAAACTCTGTTTCTCCTTCTCCAAATTATTCAAACCAGCAGTGTTGGTGAATAGCACAGTTATATTGAAAATTAACCCACTGACTTGCTCAACGATCAGGGCAAGGTTACAGAAGAATGAGCTGCAAACACTCTGGAGTAATAACTTGCAGTGGCAGAAGGGGAAAAAGAAAATTCAAAGTGAGTGGTGATGCTCTGTTCCTTTGAACCTCTAGGCAGAACACGCTCCCCTCTGCCTGTTGATACTAACAGGCATGAAATTAAGCATCTTCTCTCCTTCCATGAATTGTTTGTCTTTGTGATGCAAGGTTTCTGTGTTTATTACCACATTTCAGCATCCTATTGGAAACACGCTGTTCCGGCCAGCTGGGTGAATCTTACTGAAAGGGAAAAGCACGAGCACCGAGCTATAAAAGCAGTAACGCACATGGGAACACGGAGAAAGCGCACCACGGTTTTATAGCGTTTTACTCAAGCTGCACTAAAAATACCATCAACGAGCTAAACCAGCCCAGTTGCCCAGTCAGATGGTGCAACTGCCATTTGCATGTATCCTCTCTTGGGAAGCTGTGCTCGGCAGAAATCGCATTTTAAGCATAGACTTTTCAGAAAACAAACAAGTATACTGCAATATGACAGCTAGAGACCCAACAGAAAAAACAGAAGCTCATCTACCTACTTCTTCCCAGCAGGGAATGCCTGGTTTGAATTAATGCTACTAATTCATATCATTAGGTTATTTGTCCTGTGTTAGGACAGACCGTGCCCCTCTGAGGCTTATTTTACCTTTTTTAGCAGCAAAATTAGCCACTTTTCCTTGCAATCAGCATTTCTGCTGACCCAATGCATGTTTTTCGATGTATTAAAGCAACAAGTGATTTCTAAACAGAATAGCTCTCAACATCAACACAATACATTTTCTCCTCACTTAATCTCATCAGGAGCAACAGCACCAGTGAGTCTCTCCCTGGGAGATTTGTAAAACACAAAAGAGGAAGAGAAGCAGAATCCTACTGCAATCTTCCTCTTCATTCACACAGGGTGGAGTTAAAGTAACACCAGTGTGAAAAGCCCAGCAACCAGGAGCAAGATATGTCAGTCATGGGACCTACTATTTTTGCTGTTTCCAAAGAAAATCAATAAAATTTCAATCAGGTTTTGTTAAAAAAAAAAAATCAAATACCTTAGGAGCAGTGATAGGAAGATTACCACCACCACTGGAGAATGCAATTCTAGCATCTAATTATTTTTTTCCTCCTTCTAGGAGAATTAATAGACAAAATATTGAAAACAGACAGGACTTCACAAGAGTATGGGCTGACAATACTGTAGGTTTGGGGTTTTTTTTTTCCACTAGAGAGGATATGTTTCTGGTGAGAAAGCAAAACTTTCACATAAGATATTTCAGCTGCACAGCCTCTGACAAAACGATAGCAGTGTCACAGCTTCTCATTACCGTAATAGGTGGTGCTACTCAACCAGAATTTCCAAAGAATCTGGATATTTATCACATGTAGTCTCTTTTGCAAAAAATACAAGTACTTTTCATTAAAAACAAGATTACATGACAGTAAGCTGAGAACACCTTAACTATTTTCCTGCTTCTGTATGAGCGATTGCTATAGCTGTTACAAGGCGATCACAGAACTGCAGTAGAGATTTCCACCGCACACACAAAATGTTCAGATGCGCGTTTGCTATCAAATACATTTCAGAGCTGGTGGGCCACCACAGTATCCCAGTTCATTGCCCAGGACTTCTGGGTCACTGTCAGCACTAGATGATTGAAAACCCAACAGAAACCAGCATGAGGGGACCTGATTAAAGGCAACAAGACCCTTTCCACTGACTTTCAGTGACTTAAGGGCACTTCCTGAAACTCAAATTTCACGGAAGAAAGATTGTTTTGTGATTTATTTCCAAAGGGATTTTGGAAATGCAGTGCTGGTGATCACAGCCAAGCCAGGCACGCTGGTGTGATGGGAGATCCTAGACAGGACTACAAAAAAGCCAGGTTCAATTCTCCTTGGTACATGGCTTTCCTGTGTATCTAAGCATAATCTCCAGCACTTACTGTAATGGGTAGGGTGCACTTCTAAAATACAAAGAAAAACACCAATAAGCTCTCCTATTTAATTTTATTTCTGTCTTCATGTTTTAAGAGCAAGATACGGTTTACTGAGCAAGGCATGGTAAAAGGCCGTGAGGTACAGGAACAGTGATTTAAGCAATGTTTTGTACACATCTAAGTACAGGTCTAAGCACCATATCCCTTTTGGGAACTCACTCCCCTTGCTTTGCCTCGCTGAAAGTAATTTAAAGATGCAACCATTACACCTAACCAATCAATCCCATCATTCATAATTAGACTGAAATAAAATGATGTAGTAGCTGTAGCTGCACCATCAACAAAACTGTTCTCTTTGGAGGAAAGCCTTGAAAAAGCAGATTCACCCTCCTAAATTCCTCCTGCTCCTCTCCCACCAGTGATGGGGGAATGCATTTCCAGATATAAACACCAGATTTGGCCTGGAGCTGAATTCTTTTTAGGACTGCCCCTTTCCCAAAAAAGCAGTGGCTCAACAAGTCTCTCCTACAGATGTGAAGCAGAGTTCTTTATTTCACCAGTGAAAGCACCCAGTATCTTATACTACATATTGGTGGTTTTAGACTTGGAGACCTGGACTCTTTAGACATGGAGGTCTAATCTTTATTTGTTCTTCCACACTTATTTCCTTCCCAAACTGCTTCTTAGTCTCTCATGTCCCACCATGATGGTGGAAATAATCACAGAGATGCGTCTGCTAGATGCCTCCAGCTGTGCGAGACGCAACCTCTCCACTCCATGTGGAGCATATGCCAAAATTCAGTAAAAGCACCTTTTTGCATCACCATCTCGTCACAAATCAGTCACAGCTACACTCTCAAGAAAAGGACCTTGTAGGCTCCCAGAGCACCGGGGTGCTTGAAGGGGTCTCCATCCCTGCTCTTCAGCCCATCACACCTCAGTGCCATGCACCCAAGGCGGTAGTGGCAGTGCAAAGTGATGCTGAAAAGAGCAGAGATGAATTCTTCCTCTGACACTGTGATGCAGCACCTCCTCTTACAGCCAAACTCCTTTGAGACCCAAAACTGAAAGCACACCGAGAGCATCAGTGCTGTGCCACTTGGCTCTGCTGGGCAGGACAGAGGAAGAGGATCGTGGCTGACCTACCACCCGCTGCTGTAATGAGGCAGAGAAGCCACCCCACTGCGGGGAGGAGGACTGGGGCAGGGTGTATTGGAACAAGACTGCTCTGTACAAGAAGAAATGCCAGCATGGAGGGAAGGGGGCTGATGATTTAGTCTCCTATAAAGTCCATTTAACCCCTACGTGTATTTCAACTGTACCCCATACCTACAAATAATCAGTGCACCTACAGCCAAAACAACCCAAAGCTAAACAAAAATTGCCAATCCAACCTGCACAAGCCACAAGCAACCAGCTGACCTCTCAGGTTTATTTTGGGTGCCACGGAAAATGCAGGTTCACCTCGACACCGAGGTTTGGACACATGTCAGTATGTTAACCAGTCAGTGAGACAAGAGATGCCGGATGGAGCACTGATTACTGAACACCCGAGATGCACAGCAACGCACGGGTCACGGGAAGTCCTTCCAAACAAGCTGTGCAGATTCATCATAGCTGCAGCACCCCCTCAAGTACATCAGACAAATCTTGCTATTAGCGGATAACAGCAACTTTGACACTTCTATACAGTCTTGTTTCAAAGTGAAAAAGTAGTTCCAATGGACCTGTGTGCTTTTTGCTGTTTTTTTAAGTATAAGGATTTTTAATGCAATTATCTGAAATTTACATTTTCAGGGTCTCATGCCCCTTTAACCAACTGATCTCTCCTAACAGCTCTACAAAACACTCCCAGCCAGTTGACTAGGAAAATCCTTGAAAAATCTCAAAAACTGCAATGACGGACCCCACCAGATCCCCCATCTCCAGCTGCATTCAACAAATGATGACCACAAATACAGCAAAAATAATCTATCTCCCCAAACAATCACCTCCAAACATACAGCAAAACTACTGGGAAACTACTTTCAGTCCCCCTAGCCTGCTCCATAATACCTGCCTTGAACACACGCTCTCAGTGAATTCCAGCATTCACTGGGAGACCCCTCTTTGCTCTCTGCTAAGTTTTGGGAGCAGTTGCAAGCTGGAGGGGAACTGGATGTCTCTGCAACAATATAGAGCCCAGGATCTGTCCCCTGGGTTGCTTCCGAAGCATTTTTCATCCAAAGAGCTGTGGCAGAAGCTACTTTGTGTGCCACTTGAGTTGAAATTAAAACAAAACAGCTCAGCTACACAGAAGCCAAGGGGGTGAGAAGCCGGGGACCTGCTGCTAATGTGTCAGCAAGGAAGCATCTGCCATATGCACCTCTGCTGTTTCTGTGCAATTAAAGCATGAAATGTTTTAAAGGGGCCTCATCTTTAGAGGCGAGCTAGAGAAATGAGAAATCTTTTTTTACTAACGCGGTAACACAAACGACAGAGTAAGTGCAGAGATGCTGCTCAAAACCATGGGAGATGGCTTGTCCGGGCCAGCGAGGAGTAATCCCAGCTCAGGCACCTCATCCCATGCATAGCTGCCTCCTCCACAGCCAAAACGACAGCTACAATCTAGCTAAAGAACATCAGTTAAAATTAATGATAACAGTTGACAAAGCAGCTCATTTCTCTCTTGGCTTTTCTGACCAATTGTATAGGGTTCAGCATTTCTTCTGTGGATTTCTTTCATGCAGTCAGGACCTTTCCCAACAGCAGTCCTACGTAGACGGCACAAATAGGAATGAAAGGGATGCACACCGCAATCCGCATTCCCAAAACTGCAATACTGACTGCTCCCTCCTGCTTAGCAGGGCTAGTCCTCAGCATCACAGAGGAGAAAACAGGATTTTTGGTGCTGAAGGCTACAATACCCAAATGTCTGCGGTGGTATGGTTTGATCCCAGAGCCCTGCGCAACATCCTATCTGATATCGTACCCTATCGCATAGGTATCGCCTGGAAACCCGAGCTGGGAGGGCAGCTGAGAAAGCAGGCTCTGCTCAGGAGCAGGAAAGCTTCAGACACCTCCGACCAAGAACAGGCAGCTGAAAAAACACACAGGAGAAAGAGGAACTGGGCTATGGGGAAAAAAAGCAGTGTGTCACTGCTGCTGGTAAACCTGTTGAGATCCATCCCCTTCTTCGATCTCGTCTCCACATCCAGCGCTCAGGCACGGGCACTTCTGGACATCTGAGCAGGAGGCTCAGCACTTACAAAAAACATTTCCTTACTCCATCCCCTCAACATTTAGGAGCTTAGCTGAGCCACAGCTTTGGGTAGAGGCTTCTTCCTTTCTTTTATTAAGAAAAGGTCTTAGAACATCATGTTATATTTTCATACTCTCCATTAATGCTGATAGAGCAAGTAACAGAGTTTTCCTTTCAGCGGTGAGATGGTGAATGCATGTGTGCATAACCAAGCCTAGATACTCAAAAAATAGGACCTAAACCATGTTCCAGCCTATGGTATAAATGAGCAGTAGACTAGCCAAAAAACAACTGAAGCATTTTCAGTGCTATAACTCAAACACAACCAGCAAGCCTGGAGCTGGACCTGTGGCATAGGAGCAAGGAATCCTGCAGATCTCCCATCCCAGTGGCGATGCTGATGTGGTGCCTGACTTTCCTGGGTTACAAGAAGCAGTCAGTGCAGCAACAGACGCCCTCAGATGGATTAAAAACATAGAAACCACTTCTGTCTTCTTTAAATTACCTACATCTTATTCAGGCTGGTAGCAACCTGCCCCTGTGCTTCGGTCTAGTGTTACATTCCCCCCCAAAACTGACCATGTTAATTTTCTGTGTATAGCAGCTGCCTCTTACTTGGTGCCTCATACACCCTTACAGGGCTCTTGTGCTTTGACCCACAGTTTAGAGATTTGTTCGAACTCAAATAAACAGTGTTTAAAACCAATTGTGTATAAAATCTAAATCTTACAAATCAGAAATTTTAGGGGAAAACATGTCATGCACAGATTTCTGTTTGCAGTGTAAATATTCTTTGGGTACCACTTGAATTTACTTAAACCAAACACTACGCAGAAAATAACTATACGTCCATTTTTGGTACAGAAAGAGGTTTAAGAACCACTCCTTCAACATTTACCTCTCCCACGAACCCTCGCTCAGCAAAAACCCTGCAGACCTCAAGATAAGAGCATTTAGGTCAAGGACACATGATCTTTTTGGAAAGGTCTGTTATGATTTGGGTGCTCACTGCTGAGCATCAGCTGCATATCATCATCTGAACACCTGACCTGCATTGATCCACCATCAGAGCAGTTGTTACCTGCTTCAACACAAATGTCAGCCAGCAGGAGCAAGAGCTCCAATCAGGGGTGGCCCCTGCAGAGGTTACTGCTCCCAGCTGCCTATGTTGCTCCCTCTTTAAGGGACACTTGCTCTCAGTAGAATGAGAACTTCTGCCACTCCACCCAGGACATCAAGGTCCTGTCTGTTTGTGCTCTGATTCCTCTTTTTAAGAGGCTTGTTTTGACTGAATCCAAAGCTATTTGCAGTTGATTTGATCAAGACATAAGAGTAACTGATCCAGCCAGTGCACCAGAGAGTAACTGATCCTGAAGTGCACCCATGCAGGATGGGTACATTTGGATTCATCCAGCCCATCCAAAGCTGGTTTGAAACCACTTTAGCAGGTAAGTGTTGCAACTCTCCAGGTCAGCAGATCTTTAGTGCAGCATCAATGCAAATGCCACACCAGTGACTCCTGCATGCACAGCATGGACTCTGTGATTGAAGAAGGAATTAAATAATATTAAGTTTCACAGAGAGTGGTAAGTGTTGGAAGTGAGCTCTAGAGCTCATCTAGTCCAACCCCCCTGCCAGAGCAGGATCACCTGGAATAGGTCACACAGGAACAAGTCCATGTGGCTTTGGAAAGTCTCCAGAGAAGGAGACTCCACCACCTCTCTGGGCAGCCTGTTCAGTGCTCTGTCACCTCACAGTGAAGAAGGGTTTCCTCATGTTCAGGTTGAACCTTCTGTTTTCCAGTTTATGGCCTTGCCCCTAGTGCTGTCACTGGACGCCACTGAAAAGAGTCTGGCCCCAGCTTCCTGACACCCACCCTTTAGATGGACCCAGCACTGACCCCTGGGGGACACCACTAGCCACAGGCCTCCAACTAGACTGCCCCACTGACCCCAAACCTCTGAGCTCTTTCCTTCAGCCGCTTCCCAATCTACCTCACCACCCAATGGTCCAGTCCGCACTTCCTAAGCTTGGCTATGAGGATGCCATGGGAGACTGTTAAAAGCTTTGCTGAAGTCGAGGGAGACCACATCCACTGCCTTCCCCTCGTCTATCCATCTAGTGATGCCTTCATAAAAAGCTATCAGATTGGTCAAGCATGACTTCTCCTTGTTGAATCCATGCTGAATACTCGTGATAAGCTTCCTTTCCTCAACATGCTTTGAGATGGCACCAAGAACAAGTTGTTCCATTGTCTTTCCAGGGATGGAGGTGAGGTTGACTGGCCTATAGTTGCCCGGGTCCTCCTTCTTGCCTTTTTCGAAGACTGGAGTAACACTGGCTTTGCAGAAGCATGCATGTGCCTTCACATCTCTTGAGGGACAGTGATTATAAACTAATCAGCCCTGTTCAGCATCAAAAACTAAAACTGGAACTGACTCAAGGAGCAGGAACCATCCAAAAATATTCTGAGTACTGGTCCCAACTCCCTCCGTGTAGGACATGGAACATAACTCCTCTGGGGAGGAGCATATATCAGTCTAGTTGCAGGACTGTAAAGTTTCCAAAGCAAGGGAGATGAATTGCTAGCTTGAGGTCCTGCTGTTGTGAAAGGTGTATAACTGAGCACAAACAAGCTAGAGGAAATAATCCTGAAAGAAAACGGCAAATGAAGTGTTCTCCCACGCCCCCTCGGCAGTCGCCCAGCCACAAGGTTGAGCTCTCACTGTGATTTTTCTGCCAAACAGATACATGAATAGAAGTGGGACGGGGGGGGCCCAGCTGAAAACACTGCAGCCACACAGGAGTCAAAAAAGGAGGGAAAGCCATGCAGAGCAGGGAAAAGAACACACCCCGCTGAACTGTAGGAAAAGAGAAGAAATGTGTAATAAATAAATGAAAAAGGTTCCAAATACTGATGAATACAATCAGTAGGAATTGAAGCGTAATAGGAATTTTTAAAATTGTGCTGCCAGAACAATACAAATGGCTACAGGATTATAACTCTCATTGATAACCCATGCCAAAAGATGTCAGTGCAGACATCCAAAACCACTAAAGCCCTGCAGATCCTCACGCAGAAGGAGAAACCTGGTGGGAAGAGAAGTTTATGCAATGCTGTTTGATTTGCAAGTATGGAACAAAATAATATTAGGTCCCCTGACAAACAGAAATACTGGATTACAAAAGATCAAGACAACTTAGAAAAGCAAGAAGGACACCTGTATGTATGCTATCTGGCTGGCTTTGAGGAGGGGCTGAGCAGGTAATGGCTCTGAAGATGCAGATCCATCACCCAGGCCAGCTCTCCACTTGTCCACACTGGGCCTCTTGTTCATAACTGAGGGCAGAGGATGCAGAAGTTTCACCTACTACAACATTTTCATCATCTTGAGACCATAAGGACAATCCTAAACCAAAAGTATTTTTCAATTTATTCTGCTACGCTCTGATCAGGCCTCCTTTCCCATGGGGATGCATTGAGCTGGCACTCCAGGAGCTATTCTGACCCCTTTTCCTTCTGCCCACAATGAACTCTCTTTACAACTGATTACTTTACTATTCAAATGCTCAAATATTGCTCCTTTTCCAATTCAATGGCCAATGCTCTAAGACCTTCTGTGCCTTAGTTCTTACATACTGCCCTGAGCATGAGGCCATGCTACCCACACAGCCACAGAGAATTGCTAAAACCTCAGCAGCCTTCAAACTTAAAACATTTTGACTTACTACTGATAATGAAGCAGAAACTACATGAAAACTGTTGCATTTCAACAGTGCTTATACTCAATGGTGTAGCATTGTTTGGGGTTTTTTGATAAGCTCTCTATAATGCTGTCCTATAGTTGTATCATCTTCCTTGGGGATGCATCTCAAAGCATTTAGGCTTGGCATGCTTATTACTTTGAGAAGTAATGTAGTGTTGGTTCAATTTCATTTCTATCTCTGTTCCTTAATATTTTGTTGCTATTTTCCTCTTCACATCCAGCAAGGACTAGAAGCAGTAACTCATTGAGTTGCATCATCTCCAGCTCTGCAGGCTCACCATCCCCAGCTGGGTTAGGTCCAACAGGACCATTTCCCTGACCAGGGTCCATGATTCCCTGTGACAGTGAAACTTCAGCACAGCAGCATCTGAAGTTAAAAGGCAGCCAACCAACAGCTGTACAATGTTAAGCTCATTGGCTCCTGCACTCCCACATTTAGCTTTTTGCACACAAAAATAGCAGCTGCTTTCCTGGGATTAAATTCTGCAATCTCTTTACAGCCTTCCTCTCCTCCTTTTAGCTTGAGGTGTGAGAAGAAATTCTTTTTCAAATTAGAAAAATAAATAAGTTTATAAACTCTAACAGCAGGCAGGATCTCTTGGATATGCTCTTATTATGTTAGGAAAGCAACACTGAGTCTAAATCCAAAAAAACATTGAATTTTGTTTTAATTAAGAAAAAAAAAAAAAGAAACAGGGAAGTCAAACTATTGCAAGTTGTAATTCTTCTCCAAAATCCAGGACTCAAAATTAGAGTTTACCAGAAGCTTAGAAGAGACAAACCCATTCCTATCACAGCAAAGCAGGCCCGAGAAGCACCCAAAGAAGCTCTCTTGCTGGGCTGCAGAGCTGACAGACAGTAAGCCAGCCACCAACCTGAAATGCAAGAACTGGTTTCAGACAACTATGAAAAAAATCCTTCAGCCTGTGGGACAGACAGAAAGCTTACTCACAGTTTCCTCAAATCCCAAGAAAGCCGGGCAAGCAGACCACACAGTTGCTCAGCCCTTTGCAGGAGACCTGGTCACAGACACACAGTCCACCTGGCTCTGGTCTGCCACAATCCTCCATCAGGCAAAAATCACTGCACATTTTGTAATAAATTTTGGATTTTTTTTTAAATAAACCTTTTTTTTCTCCCCTCTTTTTTCTTCCTCCCTCACCCTTTTTTTTTTTGATAAGGCAGCACCATCAAGCTCTCCAATCTTGGCTTTCCTTTTTGCAGTGCTAAAACACACACACAATAAAACCTTTTATTCTAAACAATGTGATTGTTTATAAACCACACAAAACCACCTTTTATATAGTGCAGCTATATTGCCCCAAGTATAAACCAGTGCTGTACAAGGTCCTGCACACACAGCGCAACTCCCTCCCCACCCCGTCGGTCTGCATGGTCACAGGTGAGCAAGGAGCTTGTAACTGGAAGTTGGTTCAATGTTATTTGTAAGATAAACCATATAACCGAGTCCAGTTCCACAGAACAGCATCATCGCTGTAAATGCTGGCGTCATTTATAGCACCTGTAAATCATACATTGCTAGACTACTGATAAACACAGCCTCAGGAAAATCAGTTTCCAGAGCTATACGCACCAAAACATCATAAATCCTTCAGTCAGTATTACTGAACTTTTTCCATCCCCACGTTATATGCTAATTCTGTGCAACTGAATTACGATACCACAGCCGAGCACTTCCCAATTATATTTTAAACGGACTATTTAAAGGTGCCTACATCCCACTGCAAAAAACGTCATTAGGATAGAGACAGCGGAAAAGCATCAACCCCAGAAGCTGCTAACAGGATTCTTCTCTTTTTACCTTGTTTCTCTTCAATTGCACTTTTTCTAATTAAAAAATTACATTATGAATAGCCACTGTTTTGTCATCTACAGTGAATCATTTAATACATATGTCAGTGCTTATAAATAAACCATACTTCATCAAGGTGAAGTTCAGATCTTTGAAACTCCAAAGACTAAATCCAGAATGTCATTGCAAGAGCTTGAAGCGTAAAAAACGCAAGGACAAAGACAGTATTTCTGATTCACCAAAGTTTTGTGCAGAACGACATGGCAAGAAGAGCCGTTCTGCGTGCAAAGGCCATCACAGCTGCTCCTTCTTCTACAGCAGCATGATAAAGTACCAGCACCGATATGGAGAATCCTCTTAGTGACCATCATCTCTCTGGAAGACCAGCGAGTTTTGAAATGTATTGAAATAAAACCTAAAACTTGCCACATTTTCATTTTTCTTTTTTCTCCCCCTTTGCCAAAAGAGAAGCAAAGCCTAAGCACTAGGATTTCCACTATAAACCTTAAAACCAAAAACCAAAAAATAAATCAGAACACTCTTACAGGCTTTCCTATTTACGACACTGCCATCGCCAGCCCTGGAAGAGGTTTTTCAACACACCATGTCCCCACAGTGCTGCGGCGCAGACAGCAAAAGCAGAAGTGCTTTCACTGCAGCTACAGCAAGGAAACCTCGGTTTGAGACCCGCCGTACGAGCTCACGAGGAAACCAAGCAGCGCAAGAAGCAATTCCGGTAAGGAATTAGGTGAAATCAGCTTTGTGTTATCAATGCCATCCCGCCTCCTCGCAGGAAGATTATGGGAATTATCACCTGCTTGCTGGGATGGAAGAGACCCTCTCAAGTCCCCAAAAACACCAGGGAAGGAAAGAAATGCCATGGCAATAAGGGAAGAAGTTGCTTAGCAACTCTCTTACTCTGACAGCCCAGTTAAGTGAAAGACACTCTAAGGGGGAAAGAATTAAACATAGAAACTTTGTTTTCTACCAGGTCCTCAGCTAACGTGAATAACAGCACTCGGATGACTTTTGTAGGGCTAAGTCAGCCCGTGCCAGCCGCGGCACAGCCACCAACAGCTACCCAAAGAAGAAACAACAAGGCAGGGAAAAACCTGGGGAAAGAAGCCTTGATCACCTTCAGCCTCTGCATCAAAGGCACACAAAGCAGCTGCTTGGATTTCATTATCCAAACGCCAACAACTCCCTCCAAGCATCCCAAAAAGAGAGCTTCCAAGAAAGCACCAGAGATCAAACTTTAAATACAGCCAAGATGCAAAACCAGGGACAGCAATTCCTTGGGCATTTGCCAGCCAGCACGCACAGACGGTACCAGCTGGAACGGAAGCTATAACCCTAATCAGCTTGGTTTCTCCTCTCTTCTTAGGCAATAAAAAGATCTTTTATACAGGCCTCAAAATTCAAAGGAGAAATTACAGTGTTAAGCTAAAGTGCAACAGGAGGAATGATGTGGATGGCCACATAGCCCAGGGTTTACAGCTGGGCTTAGCAACAGCTTCACATCTTCAGTCTGGGCAACCCACTGCCAGGGCACATAGATCCCCAAAGACAGACTCAATAGAACAAGGGAGTTACTTGATGCAAACAAGTGTTTTTATAGAAAAACCACTTTAAAAAAAAAAAAGTATCAATCTTTCTGATTTGACACAGAAGATCAATATACATGTGACCAGTGCATTTCAGTCTATAACATAAGTGATAAAAGGGTAATGGAACATTATTCTTCATTTAAGGTTGTGTAAGTGACTTATTAGGAAAAAAAAAAAAGGATTTAATTTTATGTAAGCTAAAGTACAGACTCGGAGAAGGACATTAATGGATCTTATATTTGTGCGTAAGAACCGAGCCTGCTATTTCAGATCACAGCAGACGTCTTCAGAAGGAGGGAAGCAGGCAATCAAATTTTTACATGATGAAAATCTACCATTTTTGTATTTTCACAGTGGCACTCAGCTTTCCTCGGCAGTTTGGGAGTGAAAAGCCAGCCCAGACTGGCGATCTCCCCTCCCAGCCCCAAGGATTTCATTCCCTGCAAGCGGCCACTCACCCTCGCAGAATATCAATGACATGGTATGGCACATCTGGGAATCAAAACCAGGGACTCCAAAACAGTTGAGCAGATTGCAGGCAGGAACCTCACTTTCAGAAGCAGGAACAAATTCTGTTTATTTTAGCAAATCAAACTGAATACATAAAATAAATACACTGCCCCGTTTGCTTCTCACCCGCTGAGCAGCTGGTAGCTAATGGGTATATTACATGCAGTGTTTGAGGTGCATAGGATGTCTGTGCCATTTACATACTCCCCAGTTTGCAAGAACACTAAATGTTTGACTTACTCAGAATTTACCAGGGAAAAATAGCCCATTTTCCAACTGAGCCAGATAGTTCCAGAGCATTTCCC
>NW_010272567.1:58828-85059 GCF_000690775.1 Eurypyga helias
TCAGCCTTACAAGTTGTTTGAAATCAGAATTAATGAGTGTTTGAAAACAACTAGGGAAACACGTTAAAAAAAAATTTAACCTGGCTTCAGGCATGGAAGTCCATGTGCTCAGATTCTTTGGATAAAGAAAATGTCACTGTTGTTTGAATATCCAAAAGCCAGTGACAGCATTTTGGAGGGATGTTATTGCAGAACCCTGGCAAGTGGCTTAGAAGGAACCTCAGAAAGTCACCTGGTCTGCCACACGTAAGAGGAGGAGATCTTCACAAGGGCAAGTTTACCCTCAAAAGGATTCCCTGAATGTCACCCCAAGGAAATCACTCTTCCAGGAATGCTCCAGAGCAAGAACGTAACTCCGGAGAATCGAGTAGTCCTTCAGCCTGTCTGCTTTTGTTTAGTCCTCATCAATTCCCCTCTAATCTGGTAGTAATAAACTTCAATACTGAAAAAACCCACCCCAAAAAAACAAAACCTCACATCAGCATTCTTTGTAAAATACAGAGATGGGCTAAACTACATCTCCAGAAATGAGTGGCCAGGGAAGAGCTATCTATACATGATGGGTGGCACTAAACTGTGCAAATTAATCAGGGCTAGAGAAAACTGCAGAATCCCAAAGGACCGGAGAAAAGTCAAACAATTAGGCTTCCTGAGAGCAGAATAAACTTATCTTGACAAGCACAGGGTAACACAGATTAGAAGGAATAATGTACAACTGTGACTCCAGCTTTACAGTAGACAGCTCAGTGACAACATATCACTGGGATTCAGAAAACACTGAAAATGTGACAGAAAATAACACGCAAAGGTACATCAGCACTGTAATACTTTATTTCTTGCCTTCATTTCATTATTTACCATAGGAAGTTCTGCATACTGAATTAAATAAATTTTTTAAATCTTCTGCATTGATTTGTACAGCAAGATGAGATATAACTCAAATTTTTTTTCTGGTGATCAGGATTATATCTCGCAATCACCCTCACACACACATGAGCTGACAAGTGGTCTTACTACCAGGAGGCTTCACCCTGATACACTGTAATTCGGTAGATCTCCCACAATTTCTAAAAAACCCTCTTGACTGCATAGCAGCATTTCATAGTAAGCTTCAGTCGTGGAAAACACTTGGAAGAGCTGTCATGATGTGGCATAATAATATGCAAGACAGGTTTTGCATAGCATGCCTGTTTCTTATATAATCTCTGAAGGAAAAAAAAAAAACCACCAAACATGAGCACACTATTAGTAGATCTGTGAGCTGCAACTCCTCTTCCCCAGTTTCTACAGCCCAGGGTATCTCGCCTACCAAGATTAATTTTTCATGCTTAGCATGTGAGACTCCATATGTGCATTAAGATGCACTCCTTAAGAGGGAAGAATTTGTGTTCTTCAACAATAGCACAGTCAGCTTATGCTACCAGACAGCTCCTTGCTAACATCCCTTCATTAAGTCTTCAACTCAATGCTAAGATTCCCATTCCATGAGTTTGCCCTGTTGATAGATGTTTCCCCTGCAAATAGGCTTCAAATTTAGGATGAGGAGGCTCAATCAAAATAACAGAGCAAGGCGGACTGAAACACAGACCTCTCTCTTCTGCATTTACTTCCATTTCTTTAGACTCAAGGCAATATATTCTTCCTCCTTGGACCACCTTCTGTTGGTCCCAAACACCTAGCCCATACATTTTCACTTATCTCACAGTAAGAGTTCACTGAATTTCCTAGAGAAAATTTCCTTTCCAGAGAAGAACTCTGGAGCAAAACGCTAGACTAGCTTTTATTTTTCCTTAGGCATCAAGTCAAAGTTCATTACAGGTTTCATAGCCTGCTAGAAGTAAAAGCCCAGGCATCTTCAGCTTCCCTAGACAACTCCACGCTTGGTTGAGAGAAAAATTCACGTCTTCCAACTCCCCAAGGTAAACTAGGCAAACCTAGTACAAGTGACGAACGAGCGACCGAGCAGAAGCTGTGTAGAGATTACCACGCTCCACGACACAGACTGCAATGCCACGGCTCATGCATCTGCAGGAATCTTGGAATATGTGTTTGTGTTCTCTATACCCTTCCCTTTGACATGAAAGCATTACAAAAATGCGTGTGTGTCTACACATGTGTGTGCATATATTATATGTATTATAGATAAATGCGTGTGTGTGTCTATACACGTACATATCTATATATCCTATAAAGCCAAACAAAATATATAGAAAGCCCAAATACACACATCTTTGTATTTCAAAAACAAGTATCCTCAAAATGCCTGTCCTTACCTGATTTCCTCCTCCCATGGTGCCAGGCTCTCCCAGCTCAAACAGATTTGACAACACCCTGTGCTAGAGCTTCTGCTGTCTGGTTTTGCAGACAGAACACATCTCTCGTCCTCTTAAGCATCAAAATTGCATTCCAGAG
Organism: Eurypyga helias; assembly: GCF_000690775.1. Classification (NCBI taxonomy): domain Eukaryota; kingdom Metazoa; phylum Chordata; class Aves; order Eurypygiformes; family Eurypygidae; genus Eurypyga; species Eurypyga helias. The sequence goes on from NW_010272567.1 coordinate 61,241, forward strand.
TTGTTGTAAGGCAACACTATTTAAACCCATTTTTCTGTTAATTATCCTAACACTGTTTTTAAAAATAATTTTCAAAATTGTTGCAAATACTTCCTATGCTTACAAAAGGAAGGGGAAGGGAGGAAAGGAAGGACAGGAAGGGAGGGAAGAGCCCATGACCCTTGCAACATGTGCACGTCAAACTCTCTAAGTCAAGGGACTTGCAACGACTCACGATGAATTTTGGGTAAACCTGGGAAACTTCATTTTTGTCAGAAAAAACCCAAGCCTTCAGATTTACGTCATTTCTTCTCGATGCCAAGTAACAGCCAGCAGCTTCTGCTGAGTTTTGTTCTGATGGTTTGGGTTAGAAAAAAGACATGAAATCAGAGCAAAATTCCAGATACACTATGCCAAACAAAGAAATAGCTGCACCCTATTAGGGTTATGCTTGACACACTGTTTTCAAACATCAGGTTAAAAATACAAAGTATTGTTAAGATGTAACAGGCTGGCTGAGTGTCAGATTGAAGCGTCCAGACATGTTCTGCAACAGAGAAAAATCTTTGGTTGCAACTAACAATAATATGGGTTTTAATTAAAACACAGTTGTCCGGGAGCATCAGTTTGGTATCTGCTATGAAGAAGGCTACTTTTAGCACTGTACTCACTGGAATTTGTTTGTTTTTTTAACAGCTAAGTATTTGCTATACACTGCCGATATCCTTACTATGTGAAGCAAAACTTTCCACAGTGTACACTACCGAAGAAGTTAAAGCAGGATACAAGCACTAAGTGCACACGCTCAGAAACAGTAAAGAACTATTTTACAGGAAGTTTCGTATACTACTAATATACTACTAATAAACCTAATAATTGGCTTCCACTGTTAGACCTTCACATTACTGCGGGTGCAAAAACTATAAATGAAAAAATGCATTGTAAAAGTTGCTAATGCCATTCATAAATATTATCTATCGTACTCCTTGCAGAAAATAAACCACCAAACAACAACCCAAACAGTAGCAGAGTAGTTCAACTTGAAATCATGAAAAAGGTTTCACAGATTTTTGCTTGGTTGGTTTGCATTTTTTACTCTCACTTTACATTTTGCTCTCACTTGCTGAGAAGAATCTTATCTTCTTGCTTCAGATAACAAAAGAACTCATGGAGTTTGATGGAAGTTCTTGTACGACTTCTCTCTGCACCTTAAAGTGTTTGCCCCTGGGCGCACATATTTTACAATCTTGAATTTTGTTGCTTTAGCCTCTACCAACAACAGCCCTTCTGAAAGATGATGAAATATTCACCAAGGACCTCCTTGATTCTTACCTGCAGACAGAGAGCTGCAATGGCCTATTGGAAGTACATTATTTACAAAATTGGGTTCTAACAATCACAAATGTCAAAGTAGCTTGTCTCATTTCACTGGGTACCGTACTAATGAATTTCTAACAAACGATGCTGATTTGGGGACATACAATAAAGATGAAGAAACACTGACCTCCAGTGCTACTGGAACCTACCCCAGCTTATCTCCCACGCAGTCGCCCGAGGAGAACAGAGGTCAGACTGGGATCACAGCTCTGTGCCAGCCGACCACATCCACGCTGCTTTCAAAACTCTTGAAGGATACATGAAACCAGCAGATTGATGTTTTTTATAATCCTTTGAGACAGTTCCTATTCTTTATTTGAGCATTTATTTTGTCAGATGCTATTTTATCATCTGGTTTTAAATTTAAAATAGCTTTGGCCTGAGAAAAAGCTTCTCCAAATGCCACAGCTCACTGGATAGCTAAACCCTGACTCCATTCAACACGATTCTTGCATTGCTCATGATCACCAGAAGAGATGCTAAAAGCACATTACAGTATTTATACTTTGTATTTCAGATTTGGGTTTTCTCCTTGCATCTGAAAATTCCCTTCCTGGTGTCTCTGCAGCCTCTCTCACTGTGACTTTCATCACGATCAAACCATTCTCCTAGAAGCAACCTCACAGGTATGTGATGAGAGACCAACCACATTTATATCATGGCATAAGTTATAACATGGTAGACTTTTCCTCTTAGGAGAGGGGAAAAAAAAAAAAAATCACCAAACCTAAACCTTCCCTTTTTCTAACTCAACATGAGTAGGACAGTAATTCCACTAGGACTTAGGGATTTAGGGATATTAGGATACCTTCTTCACCGAAAGGGTTGTCAGGCATTGGAACGGGCTGTCCAGGGAGGTGGCTGAGTCACCATTCCTGGAGATGTTTAAAGGATGTGCAGACGTGGCACTTAAGGACATGGCTTAGTGGTGGACTTGGCAGTGCTGGGTTAATGGTTGGACTCTATGGTTGTAAAGGTCTTTTCCAACCTAAATGATTCTATTAGTCCATGATTCCTCTTACAGCCAGCTGTACTGTATTACCCAAAAATAATTCCAGTGTTTCACCCAAAGGGAAGAAAAACCTCGCCTTCATCAGACAGCCTCTGGTCCAACCTTGTGGCACAAGATATGCTTCCTTGCAATGCCACCCAAAAGTCTGAATAGCACTGACACCTATGAACGGCTGCATCGTAAATCCTCGGCATTAATAAAGTTGCTTCATTGCTTAGCTCAGTTTGTATGGGATAGCCTGGGTCATCAAACAGATGGCCTTTTATCTTCTTGAGTAACTAAACAGCAAAAGGGCTCAAACCTATTTGAAATGGCTTGTGCAAACCAGTGTAGAGGACCATGCACGCGGGGCAGGATTGGGAGCAATATTACTCCTACATGACACCTCTCCCATGAAAACATAGTTCCTCCATGCATCCTGAACAGCCCAAAACTTTGCTATGCAAAAATGGCACACTCCACTAATCCCTTGGATCAAAGAGAAGCTTAAAAGTTTAGGGATTTGGCTATCCTAGGAATGATGTTCTTACAGAATTGTCTACATGCTAGACCTGTTCACTTAAAGAGATCTTTTTAAATAGCATTTAAAAAAAAATAGTACGCTGGGTTTATCCTTTAAAACGGCAGCATGCTGCATTTGAAGTCTGATCTTTTTACACAAATTATATAATTAGTACTTGGACAAAAAGATCAAGAAAAATCTGTAGCTTTTTTTATTGTATAAGTGCAGATGTAATATTTAAGAAAAAGATGGGTTTCCGCCAAGAAAAAACCTCGCAGTAGAAATTCTTTGGGGGAAAAGTATCACATCCTGTTCAGCTTGTCAAATCCAAAGAAGTCTTGAAGATGAGCAAAGAACTAGGGAGCAGTTAAAGGTGTCAATGCTATTGCAATGCACAGAGTAAACCATAATAAAAATAAGCTTTATCAGACTAAGTAAAACACATTTTAACATAACATCTTAAGAAATTATACTTGCCGGGCATCATGGTGGTACAGTTTATTCCTCATGTTTTATAAATAACCTCTCATGAGCCAGAAAGTATGAGATTATATAGTCAACAATTACTGTGAATATAATGACCAGATCGGTCATCACTGCTGACATGTAAGGGGCACAACCTTTCAGTGCAGTAACAAAGCACTTTACTGGAAATAAAGATGATTCCAGAGCTGATACAATGAGCCGTGATTCTGCAAGGATTATTTGTCTGCCCTATATACAGATATAATTGCATATGAAACATGCAAGAATTTTTCAGCCTACCATTCTCTTTTAGAAATAATTTGTATTTCAGAAAAAAAAAAAGCCAAAACAAAAACAACTCCCTCATTCTTTACAAAGCAGCCCAGAGCCAGAGGTGCTGGAGTTGTGAAAAGTAAACATGTAACAGGAAGGCAGACCAGAGAATAAAAGCTCTGCATAGACAATGATAAATTGAAATTGCAAATTAAAAGCCTTCCCAAATTCCTGAAGCTACCTCAAAAGCTGCAGTACGAGCCCATTCAGGAACTGCAACAGCGGCATTTGAATTCTAAGCACAAGCAAGAAGTGTTCACTGCCAGCAGTAATGGGGTTTGGTGAACTAAAGGAGAGGGAGGAAAATACTACCAACCTTCTAACTTAAAAAAAATGGGGTTCAGTATTTCCTGTATCCCAAATGCTCACAGAAGAACAAGCCTCAGGTTCACTTGAAAACTTATGTCTTGAAGTACCAGACGCTATAAAATTCAGAGAACAGGACAGTCATATAGCATATTCATCTAATTAATAGCTTCTTAAATGTTTATTCAGCAAAGGAAGATTAATAAAGTTGGATAGTTCTAGGATGACCTAGACTACATAAACACCCATTACATGCACCTGATCAAGGACCATCTTAGTTTTCTGCCTCATCCAAAACTTTACTATGATTGTGAATCCTTATCCAAAAGATTCAGATACTTAAACACATACTTTGCAACATCCCTTCTCAACATTACATCCCATAGAGCTGCCTTTCCAACAGCAGTGTTTTAATTCTTATGAATCAACCAACATGCTCACTGAAGTGGTGCTCCCTCAGGAAAACATTCAAATGAGCTGTTCTATTAAATTAAAAAAAAAGGTATCTGCCTGCAGTTGTTCAACACAAACTCGAGTTTCTTTTATAACAGCGCATCCCTTCAGCATTCAGGGGGAGCATGTTCCCACACTGTTCAATTATTTTCTTGTGACAGAAATATCAGACCTCTGAAATGCAGGTTAACTAGTTTTGATGTACAAAATCAGTGTATGAAGATATCTAAGGGCACCACTCATACCATCAGTGACAATATTGCATTTATATGTAGTCTACAAGCATGGAACTCTGAAGAAAAATGACTGTAGGCTGCAAAAGCATGCTTAATAACAGATGCTATTGTAATTCAGCAACGTTAAAATCCAAGAGAGGAGAAAACACCGACATTAACTCTATGGTCTGCCTTTTACTAACTTAAAAACTACACAGGCATTTTATTGCAGGTTAAAAAAATGATCTGGAATAGAGGAAGGTTAGTGCATCCTTGGAAGGACTCACTCAAAAGGGCATCCTAGCTCTTCGTCCTTTCACTCTAAAAACACAAGACAGTTTTGGCCAAGACCTTTTTCAAGACTCTGAGAAAGCGTTCCCTGGAAAGAGGGGAGAAGCACTCCTCTTAGATCCCTTCCTCATACCCCTGGGTTTTTTGGTTTGTGTTTTTGTTTTTTTTTTTTAAAATCAATGAGTTCAGTTTCATGAGTTGTAAGTGACTCCAGATGAAGATGCACAGAGACGTGCATCCCAGTCACAATGAAACATTTATCAGCCCACACTGGGAAATCCTAATACCAGTCTAGTCGGGATCATGGATTTATGCTCCCAGCATCCTGTCCCTTGTATAAACAAGAATGGGTACCATGAATTACCTGTACCGCATAGCTGGAACTGTGACCAGTTATGCACCGCGCAGCAGCACAGAGGAGCAATAGATCAGGAAAACAGTGCCCAAGGCAGTGACAGAGCAAGGCAGCAAAGGATGTGGAAACCACATCCAGTGACAGCAAACCTGCTTTTCCATGGGTCAGGAAGAGAAACGCAGTGTAGTTTTGAGAGTGCACAAACTGAACAGAGTCAGAGGGGAAAAAAAAAAAAAGTGTTGTTTCTAATTAGAGGGGGAAAAAAGTCAATAAAGCAAATTATCACTGCTATGGTAGGCTTCCAGTCCCAAAAAGCAAATAAAAATCTTCCCCTTTTGTGTGTATGTGTTTTGTTTATAAGTAAAGGAAGATACTTCCTTTAAAACAAACAAACAAAACAAAACAGAAAAAAACCCACACAACACCACACACAGCACAGTTCTCGCTATCAAACGTTACTTTCAGCCACTCAGGAAAAGCAGCATCTTGTATAATTCAAATGCACTGGCAATAAGACACTGCATTTCAGTGCCAGGCAGGTCAATGAAACCTGAAATTAAACAAGCTCCCGCACAAGCCTCTAGGAGGATGTGCAGGACAACATGCTACATTTTGCAGTACTCGGTCCCAGAAGGACTGACATTTATACAATTATTAAGAAAGCAATTGAGAACTGTGTGCAGTTGTTCAGCCTTTTAATGCTCTGAAGGCTTGCATTCACAAACATCTGCAGAAACAAGATCTCCAATGTTTGCTTAATTCTTGTACTTGAAAGGAAGAGTTTCAGATGAAAGCAGAAAAAAAGAGAAGAGACTGATAATGGGAAGCATGAATTTGTTGGGGAATAATTAAAATGTGAAACCATTAATTAAATATGCAAAGCACTTCCAGAAGCAGCAACAGTTACACAAAACCCAAATGCTGAGTCTACTGTAAACAAGCGTGAACATACAGAATAAATCTATCTACCTTCCAAACTGGGATTTGACTTTCTACTCCCTTGTACACAGATTTTGATTTGCCTCTTCCTTATATACGTGTTCTGTGAAGGATGTCCCTGCAAGATTAAGGCAAGAAGTAAATACTTCAGTGTTGAAAAGGAGAAAATTGTTTGTTGTTCAAGTTTTCTTGAAGTCCTCCAAACACAGAAAACAGCTTCTGCTCCTGTTTAATATAGAGGATTTGCCGGTATGTAAGTAAACAGTGCTTCTTGTTACCAAACAGGCAGCAGCAGAGAACTCTGACAAGCTCAAAACAATCCTAGGCACAATTCACAGGGTTTCAGATAAAGGCAAATGAAAGGAGGAGTTGAACGGTTTAAAGCAGTTTGTGTAGGAGAGGAGAGAGTGCTGCATGCAATTTCCATCGTTACTTCAATATCTGTGGTATGTAAGAGTAGCATGGGAAAGAATCCCACTGTCCTGGACACTGGATACACGGAGCAAGAGCCATCTCCTCCAAAAAGGCTATCATTAAAGGATAAAACAGAAGATAAACAAATACGAGCATGAGATCAAGCAGAAGACAATTTGCACTTCCTATTAAAACTAATTTTACTTCTGTTGAACCCACTAGAAAACTCCAAAAAGGTTTAACGATAAACACTATGAATACTACCACCCATCCCTTACCGTTTCATCCTGCTCGTTTCAGGCATCGGGACTGGGTTTCAGAAGATGGAGAGTACCATTCAGAAGATGGAGGGTACCACCACCCCCGTTTTACATATGAGCAAACAGACAACTAAACATAATTGCAGCAGGTTCCAGATTAAAATAGATCAGCCTTCAGCCCCTCAACACAATGAATCACCCTCAGGCTGAAAGATGGTTTTATAAAAACGGATCCAGACAGTTGAGGTCCATGCAGCAAGTCCGTAGCCTCAGCAAAAGGTACTGTGCTCACAGCCAAGACGGGTCCTCAGACACTGTGGGGTCCTGGCACATGCAGTGTTATGAGGACAAGGAGGTACACCTTTTGGGGGGAGTTTTAGGGGTAAAGGGGAGATGCAGACAGACCAAGAAGAATATTATAAATACAAACTGACAAGGAGACATGCAGTGATTGACTCCGTATGTAATAAATACAACCAGTAAGAGCCTAGACAGGCTTTCAGCGCGTAAATATCAAATTATATGAAACACGCTGGAGGGGACTTGCAGCAACCTTTAATTTTGAGATTCTACCTGAAGTTTAAAAGAATGGCAGCAACACCCTCCCTAGCTCCTTCCCCAAACAAATTCTGCTGATTTGCCTAATCAGACAAATCAGACAAACCCTGTGGTTTATAAATACCTTTCAAGTTTATTCTCAATAGGTAAATGGAGAAAAAACTATGGGTTTGGGCTTTTTTTTTCCCCTGCAGAAAAAGCAGGTGAGGGAGGAGAGAGTCCCTTTCCCCACGTAACCTATTCATTCTTCTTCATACTCACAGCAAGCTACAAAAAAGCTGTGCCCAGTACCATCACTGTCCTGCCCAGTGCACACTGGATGGCCGGCCTTTCTTTCCCCTGAGAACAACATGAAAATAGTTTCCCACCACGCTGTTCCCAAGCATTTTTGCCTAAGCTATTAAAACACAAAGTTAACTGCTCCTGCCACAACCCTTCTGCTCTGTAAACACTTCACACGAAGCACAACTGAAACATCAATCCTTTATCATCCGTCTAATTTCAGAAATACAGGTACCACAGTTAAACTCCTCACGTGCCTTTGTGATGGCTAACAAAACCAGAAGGCACACGTGCTTCATAAACTGTTGATAAAAGTTAACTCAGAGATTTGAGGGTCTGAAATGGGGGGGGGGTCGATCTTTCACGCAACAAAGCAACCCACAACATGAATGCAGCTCACCCTGAACACAGGGAGAACTGCAGAGGGATGACCAGAATCCTATCAAGAAAAACTCAAATTTTAAGACTAAGAGATGCTTCCTCTCAAATCATTACTTTTGGGCATGAAGATAAATCACTGGGGTTTTTTTGCTTGACACAAAGCCATCGGGTGTAACTCACCTGTCTCACAACAAGCTGCCTCTTTTGTGCCTGCATGTCTGTGATGCTCCAGCCATGGAAGGAAGGTTAAATATGTGGAAGAAATTAAATACAGCCTGCACTTTTGTTGATTCACTCAAAAAATTTACTTCCCCCCGCTCCCCCCTTCCTTTCTCTCCTTAAAGGAAAACTTGGACAATGAAGGTGTTAGCAGAGCGATCTGGAAATACTGGAATTGCTTCATGAGGTTCCCTGATGGAGAAATACCAGCACAACAGTGAGTTTTTAACACTGGAAAACAGCAAATCTGAATCCCACTAATGAAAGTTAATATATAAAGCAACTTTATACTTCCAGTCTCCTTATCAGAATAGCACTAGTTTGCTTTTCAGCCAAGGCACTTGGAACAAGCACACTTGAACCAGAACCAATCTGGGGGCTCAGTTACATGAGTGCCAAGAGGTTCTAGTGAAAGACAACCAAAACCACCAGCAAACGCTTTTGGTCAAGCACTGAAATGCCCAGCTTGCTATGAGTACTTCACTATGTGGGGCCAAAAGCAGCATCGTGTGTTTAACAGCAAGTTCTCCTATCTTAAGTATGTCTGACATTGCCACCATTCAACATCAGATGCCATTCCCCAGCTCTGGTCTCCTCCCCTCCTTCGGGCTTCCAGTAAAATCAAACCTTGAATTAAGCTTCCAGTAAAATAATTACAGTTGGCAGGTATTTTTCAACACTGATTTGGAAGCCAAGAAACCAAAGGAAAACAAAACAAAATCAAATCAAGCATTACTCAACTCTTCTCAGAAACAACTCGTTCTGTAAGTGAAGGATTCTCACTGGTGGATGGTTTTGCTCTACCACTATTTTACGTGCTCTATGAACGTCACAAAAGCGTTGTGCAGACATCTTTCTAAGTTTTCCTAAGATTAAAGTAGAGAACAAAGGTATCTTAAGTTCTTCAAAACAACAATAACAAAATTATGTCAGAGAGAAAGAGACCTGCTCAAAAACAACACACACTTTTTGTGGAGGAAACAATGCAATGAAAAGAAACTAAAGCAAAAAGTAACAACCACCTAAATCCTTTTCCAAAGCACATCTTCCACTGGTTGCTGTGGGAAGAGGACTGGCTTTGGAGACTTTCTTCATGTCCACAATTTGAGAAGAAAAGGCACCCTGTCTCAGCCTCCTGGCCAAGAGATGGACACCTGAGGCTGGACAGGAAAACACTGAATTTACCTCCAACCTATTCAATCTTCTCCGCAGCTGGTAAGGACACAGCACAAATCATTAACCTCACAGTTTCTGCACGAAGTAAGATACACTTTTTTAAATTCAAGTAATGTAAATTCTCAGTGAGGCAACAAAAACCATCATCTCCATTTCTACTGGCAGCTTTTTTAATCAAGAAAGCTCCTTTGTAATCAGTTGATAACCATTAAATCATGGTGATCTTCATGTAAATATAGCTCTCCCTTGCTAAAAACAGAACTTCTTATTGCATACCCAGGGGATACAGTGTTCCTAATAAATAATTTCATTGTTTCCCATATGTTTACCATGGTTCATTTCTTTTTGTTAGAAAATGTTTCTTATTTAGGATGCATTATGTTATTTTGATACATGTCAAACTGCAAATATAACGCTTCACCCTAATTTCTACCATGCTGCTCGGCCTGTATCACTGTGCAGATCTTCTGGAAATCTGCACAGGACCAGACTAACATCAAAAGACAGAAGGGATGCATGTTGACTGGTTTCACTTCCACATCTTTTGGCTAAATACTCTCCTTTCTCACATACTACCCTTGGGACCTCACTGCTCATCGCTCCATCCTGAGCTCTGAAGACTTAGAGACACAGGTGCCTGTACCCCATAATTTGGCTCCTCCTTGCTTGGAGAGGAGCACATAAGAACCCCTGCGCTCACAGCAAACAAGCCTGGAGCAGGGTCCCTGGATGGCATTCCCCTTTACGAAGGCATTGCTATAGTACAGTTTCTCTCACTCAGACCACCTTTTCAAAAGTTTTGCAGTTTTGCGTTCAAGGGGGTTTTTTCCAGTTGAAATGTGAAACCAGCAAAGAGCAAAAAAAATTATGTGGTAGCCCTGTCAGTTTCCTCAGACCCCTGACCAATGCTGACACTCTTCTCGGCATGCGCAAGACACCCTTCTCCTCCCACAAACCTTCACGGTAGACTCATGAATGGTGATGCTTTTGATTTACGGCTAGACTCACTTGAGCAGGGAGAGCAGGAGGACACCACCCATTCTCAACATCACGCTGCTCTTAAACAAGGAAACATTAGTGCCACATCAAAGAGTCAAAACTGCATCTGTGTTGACCACCTACACGAAAGGAGCATGTGCAATATCTGATGAGCCAAGAGAGTCCCACCAAAACCCTTGAGACAGGTTCTGCAGCTCTGGAAAGCAATAAAGCGTTAACAAGCTTTCACATCCCCTGTTACATTTGGCCATATAACACTTCTATTTTTCTAGCAATTCCATGAGGGAATATTATGGAACAAAAATATGTATCACTCCATCAATTTGCACAATATCTAGGGAATCATAAGCAGAAAAAAAAAAGTAGGGTTGAAGGAAAAAGCAGCAGCTTTCACATGCAGAAGCAAACACACAGGAACCAGAGTCCTTCACCCGATTTCTAAGACGCCTCCATCACCATCATCCCTCTCTCCTGCAGGCAGATGACACCCCAACAGGGCCTTCAGAAAACCTAGTCCATATATACTACTACAACACTAGTGCCAGAACCCAGTCAATAAAATTGGCATTCTTCCTAATTTCCTGCATTAAAAATAATGTAGAAAGAGGTCACAGAAAAATTTTACGAGAGAGAACTTCAATTTCAGAAGTATTTAAAGGCCATTCACCTCCCGTTTATTTTTCACCAGAAGTAACGCTGCCGTCAGAGAGCCATTTCCTTCTGGCACTGCTAACTCGGCACTCGCTTTATTCCCACACTTTTATCATTCCCCTTTCCTGTTTTTGTACTCATTACTGCCTTTGGAGGATGGTGAGTAGGGGCAGGAGGAAAATCGAGACTGGAGACCTCGGCTTTCAGAACAGCTGCCTCAGGAAGCAGAGCATTTAACAAATGCACTGAAATGCTGATCTTTTGCATTTTTCAGGTCAGCTAGCCAAAGATGTGATGTACAGAAAGGAAAAAGTGACATCCTAACAAGCTCGGAGGTTTCAAAAACAACAATCCTGTCCATACAGAAAAAGACAATAATAGCTACCACTTCTTCCTCTGTCCATGCCTACCATTTCTTTCTCATCCCACACTCTTAAAAATACAGGACATTTAACAAAATGTGAACAAGATTTGACTGGAAACATCTTTTGCCAGCACAAGTCCCAAAATTGCCCAAGGGCATAAGATACTCAGATGTTTTAACTAATAATTGAACAGGACATCATATTTCGTAGGTGGCTCAGAACTTTGTCAGGGTTTTTTTTTTTTCCCCCCATATATAGATAGGGAAGTGGATGGATCATTCTGAAGATGAGTCACGACTGAAACAACAGAATAAACTCCCCTGAAATACTGCGAGGTTGGTGTTTAGCATTCTCCAGCTCCTTTTTTGGAGTATTTGGCAAGGCTCTGGTAAACGCTCCTCCCACAGAAATCAAGCAGCGATTTTATTTGTCAGTGAAATAAATCTAGAAGTGCTTAAATATTCATTTCAGCCTCCACTTATCTTCTCCTGCTACAAGTTTGCTCCCTCCCAAAGCTGACGAGAGAAAGGAAAGCCACAAAGAGTGGGGCAACTGCTGACACCGAAAACACAACCATGACGGGTTTCCAAAGGTCCAGACCACAGGAGATGCTCAAACAGATTTGCTGCTGTAGCTGCTTCACGCTTCTGAAGATCACCCCCTGAAGTACCTGAACATATACATCACCTCAACATTTAGACTGGCTTTCACTTCTGAAGGGTTCGGCAGCAACATCTTTTGGTTAAATGCCAATTAACATGTTTAAAAGGGGGGCAAAGGGAAAGTTAAGGGTAAGCCAGTCTGGTGCACAAGGCAAAGGAAAAGGAGCCAGTAGAAACCAAGCGTAAGCCTGGTGCTTAGTGCTGCCATGGTCTGTCTGTTCTATAGCCACCTGCTTCTCCAAAAACCTTTACATACCTGTACACATTTCTTAAGCACAGACATCACAATAACCGTTGCGGTCTGATTCACTTTGCACATACATCACTAATCAACTTGGAACATGCAAAAGGTACCAAACCTGGAATCACAGGCAGTGTCTCTCTGTCACCAACACCAATCTCCAGGATATCAGGGGACACTGGGTACTTATTTGGGCAGCTGGCCTGCACCCCAATCTGTGCTACTGTATCTTCATATGGAGTGCTACTTACTTAAAAGCTACAATAAACACTATTAATGTTACAAAAATACCTTCAGTTATCACGTATACCTTACCCTATGGACACTTGCACCTTTGATTAGGGTTACTTTCCAGAAGCGTGCACATTTATATTATTACTGCTCCCACATCTGCACAGACGATATCATTTCTTTTGCGTCAGCAGATACCATGACGAAGTAGCATTAAGAGTGAAATGGGTATCGGAGTAATTAATGTTTTGTGGAAGTCACTTTACTCACAGGATTTTGCACAGTCCCGTGGTAACGGGTGAGCAACAGAAACGGGTGGCAGCTGCAGATGGGCGTCTGCAGCCACAAACCCGCATCCAAGCGGTGCGCAGCAGATGGCCATCCTCTGCTGACTTTGATATGCAGTTAAACCCCAATTCGTATCGTTACCAAGTGATATGCAGTAGTTTCTGTGATGAGAAAAACGTATGCATACGCACATACACACACACATATATATGTGTATAAAACCAGTGCTTTCGATTCACCTAAAACGGAATTCCTGAAGAGAATCTTTATTACAGGTATTTTTTTATATGTCTGTATTTGTCTTTTGTTCAGTATCGTCGCTTGTGTTCACATCAAATTAAAATGAAGACTTTCTACTTAGCTTATAAAGCCTTCACTTATAAAAAACCTGATGTGAACTTGTTTGAAAGACAAAAGCAGAGAAAAGAAACAGCAGAGCTCTAACCAGGCACTAGACTCACACTTGTTCAGCTGCATACCCAGCACAAAGGCATGACTCTGAATCCACAAATCCTACGTATTTTTTTGCCATATAAACTGAAAGCCAACCTCAGCCAGGCCTAGTGGTAATTAAAACTGAGGAGTGGACTTTGAAGGATGGCATGCAGACACAGGCTGCAGTGCTCTCACTCTTATTAAAGAACAGAGACATTTCAGCTGGCTGGACATTACAAACCCTTTATGCCGACAAAGCTGCTGGCTCATCATTTCTGTCACTATATGCTGTCCTCAGCTAAGGGAGGAATCTAATGGACAACAGAATAAATTGCTAATTTACTGTAAAAGTTACATTTGGACAGAAAAAATAGTATTCTGATTGGCTGTGCGTAAGGTGAGAAGGCAGAATACATGGGGAAAAATGCCACCCGCAGACTTCTGGGGAAAAAAAAAGGTGCAACCTTAGGGGGAAAAAAAAAAGTGACCGACTTTAAAGTACGTTCATTTTTCTACTGGTTTAAGCGAGACTAAAAGTAAAGAGTGTTACCAAAACAAATCATTAAGTGTATAAACATGAAAGTGAGTTTTCCCACTAGCCAGCCTTCATAGACCATAGTCACAGACAACATGCAAGGAGCAAGTGCACTCGCATTGTGCTCAGAATTCACTATTTCAATTAGACTGTCAGTCCCGTAACAGATGAGAATCCATCTTTCCTCAGGGACTGCAAGCACACTAGCACTTATTTAAGCACTCATCTGAAAGAAAGACAAGCAAATATTGTAAAAGAAATGAAAGACAGGCAACCCCTCCCTCACAACCCAAAAGAACAGTTGCTCCTTTCTATGAACAGGGGAAATACTTTGCAATTTCACTGATCTTGTATTGGTCATCCCCTCATGCTGCATAGAGATGATCTGCATTTTTATACCATTTCACATACAGTAAACCAAAGGACAAGTAGCACTGCACGCACAAAAGAAGGCTCCACGTTTCTACCCTCTGCTCTCACATGCGTCACAGAAATAGGCCTGTTTGTTTGTTTTTTAATTTGACAGCAAACTTTTATTATATTCCTCTGCATTCCAAAACTGTTGTTATCCAATATGCTCAGCAGGGGAGGTACCGAAACAAAAGGAGAGGCAATTCCTTCTCCAGGAAGCCTGCAGTAGAACCTCCCAGTCCCCCAGGCCATTCTACGCAGACCCCACAGGCCCACACAAGACTTTGAAGATGAGCTGACAACAGAATTATTCTCAACAACTACACTGGGTCAGACTAAAGGTCTGTTTCATCCTGCACCTAACAGAAACCAAAAGCAGATACCTGTGAAAGGGTGTAGGAATACAGATCAAGTAAACTGTGAAGCCATCATGAAGCCACCATGTCTCCTATCCCAACCCAAGTATGGGGACAACTCTTGCTCCTCGATTCAAGGTGTAACTGACGCTGTACTAAAGGCAACACAGCAAGTCAACATGGATTAACCGTGGCATGGGGTTGCCTGTGAGGCTCTCCTGCCTATTCCCCTGTTCCCTACTCACCCTTGGTTGCTCTTCTCTACTTCATGAGCTCTGGGACACCAATCTCTGTGCTGAAAGTCACGACTGCTTCCCAAAATGACACCTGATCTCACCCAGAGCTTCCTTGCACCAGTATACTGCAATTAGTAATGTGGCAAGGGGAAATTTAAGAAAAGCAAACCGAAGTGGGAAATGGTGTTAGTGCCGGCAAGTGGAAACTCCGTAATAAAATCATACTGACTTACAAGTAAAGTTAACCAAGGAACTTCTTTAAAAGTGGGTTGTTGGGGATTTTTTTTTATGGTGGTTGTTGTTGTTAAGAAGTTTAAGCTTCTAGAATTTATATATTTAGAAACTCTTTAAAATGTTAAACCAATAAAGACACCCATGATGCAACTTTACGTTACCTAGGACTTGGCAGATACTACACACACGCACTTACCCACTCAAAACCAGTACCAAAGCACTTAGCCTTGGATAAAAGTCCCTACTGCAGCAGGCACAGTGCCTACCTCCATTACATCTGCTGGCCTACAAGACAGCTCCTGTTCTTTGGTGTCCTGCCAGTACTTCTCCTGTCAAATATACTGTATGCCAACACAAGTGGCAACATGAAATTCTGCAGAAATTCACGCTGGTTTGGGTTTTGCAGGTCTGCTGCGCAACACAAGACAGTAAGAGTGGTGAACATAAAACAGAAATACAAACATGCCTCAATCCTACAAAGCAGCCATGGTAGCAAGACCATTAACCAGCAAAAGCTACTGAAATCATGAGAGTCGATGTATTCCCATAGCCAGGGTTTGCAGGGTCAGCCACCAACAGTGTGTGTGTCAGTGCCAGGAGGAGCCTGTGGTTTCTTCCATCAAGCTCCATCCCAGGTTCAGCAAATGAAGACTGGTCCATAAAACTTCATCCTTACCCTTACTTCTTCTCCAAAGACATACTCCCCATCAGCCATAGTTAAGGTACAATGGCGAAATGGATTTTAATCAAATAAAATTTCTTCTTTTCTTGTTGCCTTATGTGCACTTGTCTATTTGTCTTGCAATTTCAAATACTGGAGCACAAACCAGCACTGCTGAGAATCAGTGAACTAGCAGAACTGGTGATTATTTTGCCGTAATACCAGTTGTCTAAGCGGTCTGTGGTAGAAAGAGAGAAGGTTTAGGGAACAAACAAGGGGTGCAGCCAGAGATTAGAAAAATACTGCTCTGAAGTGTAATATTAACATTTCCACCTCAGAAAGAAGAAAGGAAGAATCAAGGAAGCACAATAAGGAAAATCACTGTAGTTCACAACTGCAATATTTATAACCTTTTTGACTTATCTTTACAATTCCAGAGTTGTAGAACTCTTGCCCCTTACCCATAGTTAGTGATATTGCTCAGCATGAGTCGACTGGCTGAATCCAGCCCAACTATACCTCACCCATTAAAAGAGAAGGGTGCACAAAGAGCCAGGCACTACTCTGTGCCTCCCACATGAACCTGGGGTGTCACTGGCATTGGAGGGTGACCAGCCCAAGACCCAGCTTTAGGACCACCACCCCCCAGTGGGTGTAACCACTGTAACCAGTGGGTTACAGCCCACTGACAAAGCGCAGGCTCTGTCCTCGCTGTTTTGACAGGCTCATTTCTTGCACTGCCGCCTCTAAAAGGAAAAGCAACACGAAGCCCAGCATCCTGCATTGCAGCCTACAGAAAACTGGCTCAGAGCCTCTCACTCAAGAAAGCTCTTATTCATAATCCACACCATATGAAGAACAGCAGAAGGAAGCATTTGATCATTTCTGCCCGCTTGACCACACACCTTGACATAGTAACAAAAAGCATGCGTGTGCCCTTACACAATTTCCCTTTCAACAGCAAGTGCTGCTCATTTGTCTGTGTCATATTTCTCCTGCTCACGTTTCCAGCCTCATGCCATCAGCTGTTTAGCTCTTCACATGTCATCTCCACCCCTCTACCTCGCCACCTCCTTGTTTAACACATTTATGAGCTGACATACTATTCTCGCTCGCCACACCATTTCTCTGCTTATGGTAACGATCCAGAAACAATAGGCCCAGGCCCTTACCCCAAAGTGAAAAAGAGTTAGCCAGCCTCACCTGCACGTCAGTGCTAAGAGAGCAAATGCAACCTCTGCTGGACACCGAGGCAGCCCACTGCTACTCTGAACTTCTTTTTCAATAGTAATGCTTAGCCCATGCTAAACTCAAGGTGCCTGCAGACTCCAATCTGTACAAGGTAGGTAGAGGCTGTAAGAAGGGATGGGGGGTGGTGGGGAGTTGAGGCTGGGGGACAATTGAAAGCCAGATGTGCAAGGGAGCTGTACACCTTTTAAAATGCAATTCAGAGACCCAGAAAGGCATGTTTTCATCTCACTTTGTCTTTTCAGAAGTCTGTGATTATGGCTTTAATGGTAAAGTTGCCAAGAATCCTTCTTCCATGGCATTAAACAGTGTTAAAAGAACCCAAACACTGTGCCTCCAAACAATCAGAAGCTAATTCTAGACTCACTAGACTCAACAGCAAAATTCTCCATGACTTCAGCAGTAATCAGTTTCGGCCCCAGGGTATTGAATGCAAGTGCACACAGGGCCTAAACCTAATCTGCAACGATATTTACATAATTTCTCTATATGTAAACAAATTAACGTACCACAATATTTGATTGTACTTCTGTCTTCCATGGCCAATGAGTCAGAATTGCTTGTTTAGAGTTATTAGCAATATAAACCTGCAATCAATCAGCACTGTCTTCACCCTGAAGAAGCAGGGAGAGAACAGCTACAAAAGCCATCAGGAAACAGTAGTGGACACCCCAGAGCCAGGACTGCATTAGGAGCATTAGTATTTGTCTTAGACAGCAATAAGAAATAGTCTTCTTCATAGTTAGGAACTTCAAAACAGTATTTGAAAAGCAAATCTGTTATGAGAATAGAATTAAGCTACTGAGGTTCAAGGTAATCAGGGGATTTAGAAAAATAATCCAGATTTCACTCTATTAAAAAAAGAATAAAAAACATTTCAAAACTGAGAAAATGGACCTGTTTTTATTTTTGTGATAACAAGGCGCAGAACACCACCAGAGTCCTACCACACTGCGTGCCACGAAGATACCGTCACTGCTGCAAACAGCCTGAAAGGGCAACTCCATTCACGGCAGCTCTCCCGGTTCCCACTCTGGTACACCTTTCACTACACCGTGCCATCTTCCTCCTGTTCCAGCCATATCTAGAAGCACATACATTTTCACCTCCTCACTGCAGGCTTTGAAGCTGATTTTCTGGTGCATGCTTGTTCTCCTTTATACTTCTGCCTAGTATTCCCTAAAACTTTTCTTGTGGGCACTCACTTCATCCGAGCCTTTCCAGTAAAGATCTGGAACAAAGCAGCAAACAGGATAAAAACCATGGGAACTGCTAAAGGTAGCTGCATGCAGCACCGAGGGTAGACTCCTTAATTTTCAGGTAAGTATGACAAGCACAGCATCCCAGACCACTGTAATTTCCATCAGTTTTAAACTTTGTCCTAGAGTACCTCCGGTGATTAACCAAATGCTCAAACCCACTAGACGTGCTGGCTAATGACCAGGCAGGAAGGATGAACCAGAGACTGGTAAACCAGCTTGCAATCCCTACCACCAAAAGGCATACGTTACCTTAAGGGCGAAAGTCACTCCCATCTCCTGTTTTCCATCTTTTCTTTGACATTCAAATCAAGATATAAAACCAGTAGTGCAGTGTGAGGATACAGAAAGGTCCCTGCATCTCCTCCAACACTGGTTTTTCCCCTTGTCACTGAGACCAGATCAGCATTCCTACAGGCTGCACCGCAGCTCAGCTCGCACTTGGAAGAGACCTTACAAATACCGAGCCCAACTCAGAGTTTGACTTGATTGGCACAGAAGCAGCAGACCATGAAGCTCACATGCTACTTTAACTTTTTTTTTTAAACACCCAACCACACTCAGCATTTCCAAAGCAATAAAACAGGTTCCATACAAAACCATTCAGTCACGTCAGGAGTTGGCAGCAGGTGAAGAGAAACAATGGAAATTTATAGGTAGGGAAGACAGGAATGGGAAATGGAACGCCTGAAAAAGCAGAGAGGTCACCAATTTACCCATTAAGAGAATCCATCAGCAAACAGACAGTGCGATTCACCAGGTACCAGCCATCAAAGCAAAACCAGGAAGTCTTCCGGGCCACCTCTGTTCTTACTTGTGGCTCTTATTCCTGAGGATATTCAGAGGCATGACTGAGATCAAAAGCAGTGCTGATCTCACACGCTTTTTGGGGGGATTATTTCCTTGGTATGGTTAATTCATCTGGGATCTTCCGCCCCACCTCTGCCTCTCACAAGCACCCCATTATAACTTACTCCTGCTTGCGAGACACCACGTCTCGGGAAGTGGCTAACACTGATTATGGCAAACAACAGCCTGTTATGTGCCTTTTCAAAGCAGACATGATGCAAAAATGCCACAGAAAAGTTGTTTCTTCTGCATTTGGCTGAAGGCAAAAAAATACAGGAACACAACAATTATCCTGGTGTTTACCCTACACTAAAAAGATAAGGGGTGTGATGGCAAGAAACAGCAAGCGAGTTCTTCGTGTGCTTTCCTGGGAGGGCAGTTGCTCTCGGGAAAGCAGGGTGGAAGAGCAGGGAGGAGGTATTGCCGTTACGATGCTATTCTTCATCACAATCCTATGACATTGGTAGGATTGTTCCTATATGTCAAATCAAATGCTTTATTTCAAAATCTGGTGTTCAGACTGGTGGATTCTTGCACCTTGAGGTTTCTTTTGGAGGGCAGGCAGGGGGGGAAAGCCAGCAGTACAACTACGTGCCTTACTCCCATTAATCCTACACAGGAGCAAAGAAGTTCCTCCACATGCACTGCAAGCCAACATAAACCCTAGAAAAACAGGAGTCCTCAAGCTGATGCACTTGGTGAACGTTCTCTGTAGTCTCCTCTGGTCCCATGCTGCTGCCCAACTTGTTCTGCCTACAAAGGAAGGCCAGGGCAGGGCCTGGAAGGGTTTGGACCAATTTTTCATCCAGCAGCAACAGCACTATGTGCTGATTCTGACACATTTACGATTGCTTCAACCTCAGCGGCCTCAGAAGACCAAACCCCGCCGGCTTCTCACAGCCAATCTTCCCTGACTCGAAAAAAAATCCAAATCTCAACGCTGGCGTGCACCGTGCGTCTATCTGCAAGAACAGGATCTCTGTTCGCAGCCTCACACGGGCCACCCAGCCGGCAGTCAGGAGTAGGGAGGAGGAAAGGCTACGTGTTTGTTTACACCCTCCGCAGCTGATGGGTGGGAAGGGAGCAGGGAGGGACCGAGCAGGCAAAGATGGGGCACACATCCTTAACTACCACTTCGCAAGCGGCTGAATCAGCGCTGGGTGGATGGTTATTTATTTACTGCTGACACAGACCTGCAATAAATCACTACCTTTCTGGAGCAACAAGGAAGTTTCAGGGGTGATTGAGTCATCCTCCATCCTGACGCCATTCCAGAAGCGGAGCCACGTACATCCCCCAGCTCTGGGCCCAGCCGTGGCCCAAAAATAGCTTTTAAGCCAAATCCTTCAGTCATCATTCAAAGCTGAAACGCTTTATTTACACTCAGCAAGAATTCATGGATGTTTTTGACACTGCTAAGAGTAACCAGTGCTTAAATTATTTGCTTAACAAAGGAGTCTATTTAACTACAAGAGTTACACCAGTAGGCAACGTGTTCTGACCCACATAGAAGCTAGTAATTTGCATTTTATGGAATCACTTTGCATAAACAGCCCAACTTAATGGCCAACAACAGATTGTACAAAAATTAATAATTGAAAAGCAGTTGTCAGCACTGTTATTTGTGTTACAGGTAAGTCACAAACCTCGTTAAATTGTAGTATTAAATTTCTAACGACCTTCTGGAGAGCTGTTCAAGCATCTCTTTTTAAGGCATGAGCTCACAGAACACCCAGCAATTGCAAGGCAAGTACATGACAGTACATGACAGGCTGTGGGAGAGGCCAGGCAAAAACCCCTGTCACAAAGATGTCAGCTTGATCCCCCCCCTGGCTGCAGACGTGACTGACTTCATGAACCCCTTCCTCTCTCAAGCCAATCACTTGAACAAGCTTCTCCCACAAATTTCTGCCCTAATGCAAAATTAATCCCATCTCATCCAGTCCCCACACATCTAAGCAGCTCCAGATTTTTTTCTCTTAAATCACTGGCTTTTAAACTATTTCTGTTGCAGAGCCCAAGCATTTGCTGTGGATGAGAGATGCTCAGACTAGCACCGAAGGATAAAGGCAAACAAAAATTATACCACGATGCCTGGGATTTTCTTAGTCATAGGGAAATCAGGTCCCCTGAATCTCACTGCAACTCAATGAAGAGTCAAGTGCATAATTTTCCATCAGGCTTGTAAAAATCTCCAAATAAACGTACAACCAAACGTAGCTTCACAAGGCTGAGCGTTTATTGTTCTCCTAAACGCTGTTACTAAGACTGAAGCCTCTTATTCTCTTTTTTTTTTTTTAAAAAGGAAATAGTCTCATCCTTGCCAAAATGTCAAATATGCCGAATGCTAGCTATAGGAAAATCCACCCCAGAGTCCACGCCTGTCGTTGGGGAAGAACAACATGCAAGCCCTACATTCTGAGCTGACAATCATCATGATCTGCCCATTAGTGTTGCGTCACTGCTGGCCGGTCTGTCAGGCTGATGGAGCCTGTCTGTTTGTGTTGGGGATGACAGTGGCTGCTGACGTCTTTGCTCAGGGCTGTGCCACGGCCTCCGGTAGCAATCTGCTCCAGAACACGCAGACTGGCTGCTGCCATTTCAAAAGCTTTGCTGGCATATTTCTGCAGATTGAAACAGGAAGATTTTGGGCAGCAAGGGGCTGATTTATCTCTCTATGAATGCCTGCGGGTGTAATTCACTCAGCTCTTCCAAACAAAACATTTTCACTGTGATAGCAAAGGCAAACTCCCTAAAACCCAATTTGTTTGGTGGTTAATTAGTATCCTCCACTGCAACATTTGAAACAAAAGAAAGAAGCACTCCCCTCCTCCCACAACCATCAGGGCTTTTTAATCTCAAAGATATACCTTATCTGACATGACCAAAGCAGAACGGATACAGCTTCCTCTTCCTTTTTTTTTTTTAAACAGAGGGAAAACAGTAGAAATTATCTCAGAAGCTTGTTCAATCAGAGGTTTTGATTTTCATTTCAGTAGAACTGGCCAGACACTTTCAAATTATAGGCTCCCACACCTGAAAGCTAGCAATTTTAAATCAAATCATAAGGGGGGAAAAACCAACAACTATATCCATAAGAACTTTGGGTGGTAAAAATAAAAGAAAATAGAAACCGCTCATTGCCTTTTCTTTCACTCACTAACGAAACAAGTCCCTAAAATACTCACACGCGTTTCTCCTTCATGTATTTCTGTGGTGGGTGAAGGGGAGAGCATCCAGATCTGCTCCCCTGGATTCAGACTGGCTTATTCAGCAGCTTCAGTTTTGCTATTACAGATTCCTGCAAAAATAAAGGCTCAGAAGAGAAAGCTGAGCCCCCGGGCATCCACCAGACCACAGCTACTGTGAGTATGTAACAAGGACAACTGCACTGGAAGAAAAAGAACAGTACCCTGTCCTTCAGCATCACATGGCTGACCACAATCAGCAGCCCAAACCACAGCTTTGAACATCCCACTTCAGAGAACACCCTGCTGCTGAAGACGGCTTCCTAGGGATGGAGTGTCAAATTCATCTGCAACAAAAGACCACACTCCTGCATCTTTTGTCGGTACATTCATTGCACATCAGCTGCATTCCCTTAAAGATGCAGATGGGATGAGCAGGCCTGTAGACAAAATTAAGCAGCAGGATAAAAACTGTGTATTGCCAGAAGAGAGAAACACCTTAGTCATCCCTCAAAGCCGAAATGGGCTTGCTGCCCATTACCAGCCCTTAAGAAGACTGTGTTTGTTATGTTTTACCAGCCGATTCTTTCCTCAGACTGCTTTCTAGTGGAGATGTGCAAACATCCCATACCCAAAACTTCACTGAATAGCAATTTGAAATTAATGGTCCAATTAGAAAGGCAAACTTCAGTAATCCATCTTTCCCAGGAATGGCACACCAACACCAGCACGTCCTCTAGAAACCTGCAAAGTTCGCAGAAAATGCTGCTGCCACCATGAGAATGGTAGGGAGAGCAATTTGTCCGTTCCCCTGTGTCTTCCTGCTAAAACAATCTCCCTGCCCGATATCCTAAATTGCACAGGCTCCACAAATCTAATTAGCCACGACATTAAAACACAGAGGTCTGCCTGTCAAACATGCATAATCACATTGAAGTTCTTTTGCTTTTATTAATAAAAACTTGGGATGAGGTGAGATAAAAATCCTAAGGAGAAAAGTCTAAAAGGTAAACGTCTCCCTCTCATCAATACAGATCCGTCTTGGTGTGGATAAACTCCTTTGTTGAGTAACTTGGACAAACTTTTCCTCGTTCATTACAAAAGCACAAGTTCACCGAGGTCCTTTCATGTCCCGATGTATTATTCCAGCTACATATCGTTTCATGGAGTGAAAGGGGTGAGGCTATGGTATTTATAGATGCATTCAGGGCTAGAATTTTGGTTAGCAACAACATAGTTACAGCCCCAAAGGCTAACACACCCTTTTGGGAAAATGCCCACCTGTATATATAGATCCTGGAAAATTTTTCCTATTAAATACATATTTCAAGTGAACTTGCTGTTACTTTGTTAGAGATATGGAGACAGAAGAAAAACAAACGGAGGCCACTTCCATAGTAAGAGGAGAGACCCTTATGTGATCCTGATGTTTTCAGACACGTTTAGTGGGGGG
>NW_010272567.1:85095-90163 GCF_000690775.1 Eurypyga helias
GGGGAAGGTTTGCTGTTGTATTTGGGGGGTGGTGTTTATTAGCAATAGCACTCCATTTTCAAAAATGGGGCCTCAGTTTTACTAAGCACAAGCTACATACGAATCTCTGCAAACAACTCAAAACACACACAGATAGACAGCCCTCCACAATATAATGGTTTTCCCTGTTTCAGCTAACAAATTAAGATCTCATAATGGTTAAAAAAAAATAAATAAAAAAACCCCAACATAATCTCTTTCCCCAGATCTCTAATCCAGAGTCCTGCCCAAAGGCTGTTCAGCACTGGACTAATTTCAGTTAAATCACTTGGCATAGGAGTCTCTTCACTCCAGAATTACCTTCCTTTGAAGCAGACACACAGGCAAGGGATGCTGTTGGATTAATACTGTGTTGCAGAGATCTTATTCATATGCATGTACTGTTATCGTGTATAGCATCATTATGTAAGTGTCTCTATTTTTAAAACAAACAGAAAACGTTTGTCTGGTCACTCTCTACTATTATCCCACCAGTGAATCAGTAAGCTGAAATTCCACCCACTTTAATCATAAGTTTTACAGGCTTCAGTGTGGAATAACAGCAGAAAATCTTCACTTTGTCATTTCTATTGGCCTTAAAGACATGGAAATTTCACTCATATTTACCAGCAAGATTTCAGAAGCTGCCATAAAAATATCACCTTAGAGGGCTTATTTTAACACACCAAACAGGACTGCTGATACCACCAGTACAACAAACTCTGTAACCCACATAGTCCCCGGGACCAGCAATTAGTGTAGGTCAATTCACAGTCAAAAGGTTCTGCTTGCCTGCTACCCGAAGGAGAATTTAAAACACAGCTTGTTAACACCCACCTACTCCTGAAACGGTCTTTCATAGTGTGTCAAAAACTAACTTACAGAATAATTTGGGGACTGAGTAATTGTTTTTGCTGCATGATGCTGCACTTTCAGGACTCTGTATCTCTTAACTTCATGCTATTTAATAGAATATTTCAAATCTGTTCCCCGTATCCTTCCACATCCCCCAAAATGTTGCACCAGACACCTTGCAAAGATTTGCTTTGGCAAGAACTTCAAGCAACACTGCTGAAGTCACTCCTTGGTGTAGAGCAACTCTTTTGTAGTCTGAGTTGTTCTGAATCAAGGCTTACTGCAATTTATGTACAGGATGTATTGCTGCAGAAATCACATCACTTCTTGTATCTGAACTTCTTTTTTGCATGCAATCACCTAAACGCAACAGCCATAACAGTATGTACCTAGGAAAGGTATAAACGGGTCTGGGAGCATACCTTACTGCAAACATGTAGCAGTTATCTTTATATATGTTCTAAGACCTATTAACGTCCATAACATATACATAACATTAATTCCCTGTAAAAATCTGAAAAGGAAGATATTCTTCCAGAATTCAGATAAAATCACAGGGCAGGCACTTCAAATAGCAAGCTGTAGAACAAATAAAATAAAATCCTTTTCAGAGTGCACCATTATACTGAAAATTCACTGACACGGGATGTTGCGAACACCAATGTTGTAACGGTTCAAAACCAATCAGGCATTTTTCAGAGAAGACAATCCATCAGCAGCTATTAAACAGAACAGCCTCACTAGAACTGCCAGCCTAAGGATTTCCTACAGCGATGTCTGCTGGAAGGGTTTACCAGGAGAACTCTGTAGTTACAGTTTTTCCATGTACCTGTAAGTGATCACATCAAAGAAAAGATACTGAGCTACACAGCTCTCTAGTCTGACCAAGAATAACTGCTCTTACTCAGCCCACAAAACTGAACATGACAAGATACATTCCTGTTATTAAATCAGAGCTAAAGTAGACTAGTACCAATAAGAGAAAAAGTCTTAAAATTACTGATTGCACCTCACATTCCACACTGCCTCTTCTCTTGAATGTCCTACAATAATACAGCCTGAACAGCATTACCTATTCCCAAAAGTACCTCTTCAGATTCCAGTACACCCTAAATGTGCTTGGGCACATTTAGTCACAAATACGTTATGCAGCACAAAGCTGAGCCAGTGGCACAGGGATACCTGTTTGCAAGCACCTGTGAAATCCCTTTGCAATTAGATGCCTGCTTATATAGCATTAAACACAGGCAGCAAGGAAATAAATAACAATAATACTTAAAAAACCCTTTCCAGAGTATTTCTGCATGTGTATCCAAAAGGTAGTGCTGTTCCATCATCTTGTGCTGAAAGATGGAAGAACAGCATCCTCGAGGGTATCTTACCTTTCCCTGAATGAAAGGAAGGTTGGAAGGGCTCAGGGTCCACACCAACATGAAGGCCTCCGGCAAACTGCCTGCCAGGAGCCAGTTATTCCTCCTTTCCCCCAAACATCTGACGCCACTGCATACCGTAATAACAGTGGGCATATTCCACGCTACGGTATTTTTAGAGCGAGGTCCACTTGTACAGCGCCAGAGCCCACACGAGATCACTGAGCTGAAACCACAGACCAGGGTCTGAGCGAGGTCCCTGACGTAAAGCTGACAAAAAACTCCCTCTCCTCCCTGCGCTCCAGCTACTTCCCCACATCCCAGGCTTCCACCTTCCCCTTTCCGTATTGCTCCTGTCTCTCCCGGAGGGGTCTCACCTCTCGTACACCAGCGATGCCCTGAGCTGACTACTCCTGCACCGACCTTTGCGCGCAGCATGCACGTCATCCCCTCCTCTCTTGAGCAGATTCAGGGAGACAAGCCTTAAAAATCTCTCCTGCAGCAACGCCGCTTCCACGACAACAAGAAGAAATAGCCCACTAATAATGGACCGGTTGAGGGACTGCCAGCTTCAAACAACGTGTCTGGAATGATGTGATTTTATTTTAAAAGCTTCCAGTTGAGCACTGGTCACCTTCCTCGCGCCAACACCTGCGCTGCAATTCGCAGAGAGCCTGCACACCACCCCAGGCACGATCGGGCTGTGCACAAAGACGTTTGCCGAGGCCTCTGCTTGTCAACTAAACGAAGCCGAAAGGAAGTTTGCCCATGCATGCGGGCAGCACCGAACACAGCGCTCCTGGAGCGGAGGCAATTGATAGTAAGTGCATTATGATCCCCGAGAAGTTTACCAAAAATTTATTTACCACATTGCCGTGTCCACTCGTTGTGTTTTTGTCCAATATTTGCAATACACCAACTGCAGCACATCTCTTCCCAGGTAAACAGTCACCCTAAGCCACTTTGTTACATGTATCATTTGTTTACATGCAGTTGAATGATCATTTCAACCTTGTTAATCTGATTGCATAACAAACTACAGCAGCCTTAAATAACCAAGCTGCTTTCTCCAGTGCCGCTCAGCTGAAAACGCGCATTTCAGGACCCTGCTTCTGTTAACAACCAGAAGTGAAACAGGTAATTGAGAAAGAAGAAAATAAAAGCACCTGGCCCTGGCCTTCCTAGCCGAGCACGGTACGAGATGTATCGCAGCACGCAGATGCGGCGTAATAACTTCACACCTGGCGCAGGCTGAGAGCGCAAGGTAAAGTGAAATGTTTTCAACCGCTGAACAATATTGCGCAATTAAAGCACATTCTGCCAGATCTTATTCACAGCTCCAGCGCGGGCTATTAAGCAAAATATACAGCACGGATTTTCAAAACAAGTAATTGCACATATATAAACAAAGGCTATAATTCACATGGCAGATCCCATAAAAGCTATCTGCCACATGACGTCACACCTGTAAATTACAACTTAAGGCACCAGTGCTAAACTGCTCCTGCCCTCCCACCCCAAAACAATCCTGATTAATATCAAACACGGCTCATCCATGGCTTCGCCTCTTCGAAATAAATACACATGAAGTACCTCCCAAGACAGAGTAGTATTTAAAAGATTCTTCAGACAATGAGAAGATTTATAATTATTATTGTATTACATCATCACGAAGTCTTAAACAAATCACACTGCCTCATCATACAACACTTAAGATAATACAAGGTTAAACAACATCAAGCAGTATCGGTGCGCTCCACTTGTACCAAAGGGCAAATACCTCCAGCCCCCATAGATGGGAGATCTTCAGAAACACGTAGCCTTACAGCTATTATCAAACAGCACGTTAAGAGAACAAAACCGAAACACAAGTATTTCTTTGAACAAATTCAGGACCACAATTTTTCCACTGAAATCCAACCAACCAGAGCATGGGGCAGGTGAAGGGTAGGCAAACTGCATAAGGCGAGGAACATGCTCCAGCATCTCTCAGTTTTAGTTGACCAGTCCATGATCAGCTCATGAGAAATCAAGTAGTACCGGGGGCTAATACGAAACCGCCTATTGATCGCAGCCAGCTTTCTACAGCACACAACAAAATTCATCCTCGTGACCGATGCCCATGGTGGCAGCCTCATCACAGAAGTTACTGACAAGACAGGCATCAGCCAACGACTGTTAAACCAACACGTATCTGAATACCTTTGTAAGGGAAAGCAAGCTCGGTACCTCTGCTCCAGGCACAAATATCTGCTCCTCCGAGACCGCAGTCACCCACGAATCTGTATCGATTATCCC
The DNA here is from genome assembly GCF_000690775.1 of Eurypyga helias. Lineage (NCBI taxonomy): Eukaryota > Metazoa > Chordata > Aves > Eurypygiformes > Eurypygidae > Eurypyga > Eurypyga helias. Next base: position 89,637 of record NW_010272567.1, read on the forward strand.
AGCGCCCCTACGATCCTCCTGTTCCGGGGCCCTACCTACACAGCAGGCCCTGCAACAGGGAAGAAACAGGCTCCACCGAGTCTGTCCACGCCAGCTGGGTCTGTGCCGTCTCCATCACGCACAACCCGCACCGAATTCACCATTTCTGCAAGTTATTAGGAATCTGACATCACAGCAGTGCAAGCACAGTCTGACATCTACAGTTAACTCGGTGATGGTGTAAGTGCCGCCTGGCTTACAGGCATTTGGTGTTGCAATACGCTTGCTGCTGAATCCTTGAAAGAGAAGATTGAGAGATATATATATTTAAAATCTGCAACAGAAGCCTCGCAGTGAGTTGTTTCTTCCCCGTGAGGCCAGCAGACCCGCAGCGAGGGGAAGGCAAGAGACCCCCCCGCTCCGCTCCGCTTCTGCGCCGCGGCAACGCCAGCACCCCCCAAAGCCAACAGATGCCGTTCCATCCCCGGGCTGCCCGCCCGGATGGGAAAACCTTGCCCACCCTGCAGCCATTGCGCCTCCGTGCCGCG
>NW_010272568.1:0-51047 GCF_000690775.1 Eurypyga helias
CCGGAGTTAAACCACGACAATTCAGTTGTATGCAAATTCCAAGGAAGATGCCTAGGTCTTGCTTGCACTCTATGGTTCCCCAATCTTCCCCTAATTAGCTTTCAGCTGCCATCCTGTTAGCCTGCTGCTAGTTCTGCCAATGTGACAGCTATTATGTTATCTGTTGGGAAGAAAAGGATTCCCTTTAGTCTGTCTTTCATTTACATTCTTAAACTGCTCTTTGTAGACAGAAGATGTAAAAGTGGTTATATAAAATGCATTTCTCATTTGTCTGTTTGCTACCCAATAGATATGTGCTGAGGAGAAATAAAGGAACGTTACACTACCAGCTGATTATACAGTGCTAAGCTCCATACTATACTGTTTTTGATAAGCTGTTGAGCCTAGACGAGAGGGTGGTGGGAGTTTGCCTCAGTGAGCCTGACCGCAAACTGTGTGGTCAGACTTGGCCTGTGTCTCACCTGTGGGCCTTAATCAAGTCATGTCTGGCTGGGAAAAACTCAGTTTACCGTAGGAGCTTTTGAAGGTTGGAATACAAATGATTCAGCTCTAGGTGAACCAAATACATGGTACCAGGTGTGTGCAAAATAGATGGTATAGGTCTAAGTCATAGAAGGCTCATTGAAGGCTCAAGTCTTGTGTTTTTCAACATTGTTATTGCTCTATGGTGGTAATACTATTTTGCTGAGATGATGTCATAGGTTATTATCTGATGGAGAAGTGGGACTCGACATTTCTTTTGCTTCAGTAGCATAATGTGAGTCAATCAGAACATTCTAAAAGGAATAGAAATTTTAAATGTCAGTTGCAAAATCCTTCAATGTTGATATTTTATAAATACACTAATGCAGCCGAACTGATTTAAGACTAACATTGCTCATGAAGCATATTGAGTGTTTAATTGCAATGCAGAAAGAAAAATAATGAGAATAAGTTACCCAAATTATTTCATTATAAAATAATTAATGTGATTGGCAATTATAGTATGAATTTAAGTGTATTCATTACATCGCCATTGAGAATTACCTAAGCTAAGGTTAAAGGTGTTATTAAAAACATTAATTTAATTTGTTATATAAAAGGCAGATAATTATCATAAAATATTGCAAATGATAATGAGAAACACTTTAATGAACTCTTGGTTTAATTAGAGAGGGTATCATCATGATTTGCCTGTGGGTAAAATGGCAGACTGTTAATATATTTTCATTATGATTAGAGTCTTGGAGAGTTATTTAACAACTTATATGAAGAAATACAGGTTTGCATTTATATATTTGGGATGGTATCTTGGGTTTGCATTTATATATTTGGGATGGTATCTTGTTTTGTGCAATACAGATTTATGGTCTCATGGAACTTGGAAGGACCTGAGAATATACCCTTGGTGGCTTTTGGCTTTTTCAGATTTTCATGCAAAAAGTTTATGAAAAATACTTTAAAACTGTATTTATGTTATATTAGGCTGTATCTCTAACACAAGCAAAGGGTTCTTCTATGACACAAGCTAACTCAAGATAGCTTTCTTAGTATAAAATTCTGAAAGAACTCTCTTTTTAACTCCAAGAAGTTTGTGAGTGAGCCAGAATGTTAAAGAAAAAGGTATGTTCAGCTCACTGAGTTTCATTTTACTTGAGTTTTAAAAATTATTTTTAAAGTAACTTCTTCTGCATCCCTTGCATGAGAACAATACTAGAAATAGACATTCAACTGGAGAATGTTATGACAGGGAGAAATGGCTGTGCTTGAGAACTTGTTATCCTTGTGATGATGGTCCTTTTGTTTTCTTTCTGTCATTCCTTCGTCCACTGCTTCTTCAGAGCTGGTAAATGCCACCAGAAGCTACCAGGTTGTTAATATTCTGATTGCTCTAAATATGGAAAAATCCCTGTTGGCTGAGACAGTTCTAGCCTCCTTAACTTTTCTGTTAACAGCAGTGAGGTTTTTTTTCCTGAACAGCAGAAGGGCTGTAGTTCAGGGACAATATCTCACTGTGATGAATTTGGCTTAACTGCCAAATCTTAACTTCCATCTTGTTTTTTTCTGTTTCTCTTCCTTTTTATTTCTGACTTTCATATTTAATTCATAGTTAACATAGCAGCAAGGTAGTGTATTCAATCCTCACTAATTACTGACTAATGCTTGCAGTCCAGCAAGCACATTTTATTTGGCATAATCTTTTGTATGCATTATTATGCACATAAAATCGTGTTTGGATAGATATTGGTAGAGGCTAAAGCCTCTTTTTATCAAAAATAGTGAACTGTGACATGCAAGCCATTGCATGTAGCCCTACAAAATGTACAAAAACTTGTTTAGGTGAAGAGAAAGAGTTTTTCAGGAAGTCAGGTGACTTGCTTATAAAATGAAACTAACTTCGGTGTTTTTTCTGATTTTTGCTAAGAGGTACACTTTTTCACCAAGAACTGCCCAAAAATAAATTTTAATTGCAATCTCATATATAAAATACCACTGAAATAAAAGTCTTTAAAATCCATTTTTTTCATTTCAATTAAATGGAACTACATTAGTATACATATATGAACTGTATCTCAAATGGTAATTTTGATTTTATTTCTCCAAGGTTTACAAGAGAGGTAGGTTTACAAGAGAAGAGATACTCATGGCATCCTGATAACTCTGCTATGCTCTACTTCATAAGTGGCAGCCACTTTAAAAGGCACTGGGCTGTAGCTCGAGATACACCTGCCCCAACTGCCAATGTCCTTATTTAAAACTACCAAAAGTAATTTAAATAACCTATTTTATCTCACAACTGGCTAGATTATGTTCATGCCAAAGCAAACTTCCACATCTGTCTGATGAGAAAGTGGGGCTTGAAGGTACACTTTCAGAGTTAAAACAATATTAGATGCAACTGTATAGGTCAGAATCTAGGTGGTTGTCTGCATAGTGACACAACCACAGTTACTAAACTCACTATAATTTTAATAATTAAAATTGGTAAGTTTGACAGATATTTCCCATACAAAGGAGATATTTAAAAATGTGTTCAATTACAATAATGTTTTCCAGAGAAATAAGATTTCTTGGTTTTTTTCTAAAGATCATCTGATAAATAGTTGCATATAAGTCACGGGACATACTATGTAGTGCTTACAGTATATTTTCATCATTAACTCAGGCACTGAGTTAGTTCTTTGATCAGGTATGCTCTGCTGCTGAGGTAAGGCAAGCAGCTCATTTTAGTCCCTAAAACACATTTATTCAGACATAGTAACAGGTGGCTGAGAAAGGGCAAATAAAATAGACACGTTTTTCATTAATCGAGTCATTCACTATTAGTTCTGCTAAAATGCTGGATATGACTAGGTTTTCCTATGCTTTTCTGAAATTACTTGTCTGTTTCCCTCGTGAGTCAATGAGACTGCTGGCAATTTCTGCTGACCATATCAAAGCTCTGTAATATTTTATAATTTTTTCCTCTTTTCTTCACATGTAAGGAGAAGTTACATTTATTTTGACATACTGGATGCACTTTTTACAAAGGTTTCTGATAGTGGTTTCCAATTTGGTTGTGCATTTGTTGGACTCCATTTTCTCCCCAAAGGATCTGACTGTATTTTAAATAGAATTCATGAAGAAAAATACCCATTGAGAACCTTTTTTTTTTTTTATGGAATTTGTCAGTTGTGTGAGGCATCTGGCTCATCAAGGAACATGGAGTGATGAGATCACTGAGTGTCACGACTAAAATGTCTGTATTTTGCCCTCAGGATTTTAAGAGTTTTATGGTGCATATCCTGCAAATTGCTGTGCTCTTAAAGGAGAAATCATATGTCATTTAGGAGGATTTATAGAAAGAAGACCAGAGATTGATAGTGTTAGATTATATGATGTTGACACTTCAGCGATACCTGAACTGCAGGTATGCATGTACTAACAGCCAGTTTAAGCACTTGGACTTATAATGCAAGGTCCTGCCTTCCCTTCCTTTGGTCCATTAAGACCCAGGTAGTATCTGAATAAGCTGCTAATTAGCCCACATGGATGTGTCCCAGAAGCATTTTTGTATGTATCAAAAGTCTACTTTTGGAACATATCTCATGCTCATACCACATGTCTATGCTTTGTCTGGCATCAATACTTTGGTGAGTACAAATGGCCCTTCTTTATGATGAAACTGCCCTGAAAGATGCACAACAAGTGGTTGCCATCCTTGAATGGATGTCAGGTCTACAGGACCAGACCATAGTCAGTCCAAAGTAAACCTCTTGAAACACAGATGATATGGCATCAAGCCCTCAACACACAAGTTCTCTTTCTCTGCGGGTCATCTACGCTCCTAATTTCACACTACTTGCTCACATCGAGATAGCCTATGCTTCAGTACTACCTGTGGTGCAGATTTCTATTTGGGCAGAGATCTCCACATCACTGTTTACCAAACAGCACAGATGTAGTCTTTTCTTACATACAGGTGGATAAGTTCCAGCTGGAGTTACAGTGCAGTGTAGACTCCAATGCTGTATCATTAGTTGAGTAAACTAAATCACACTTAAATTGCCTCAAAGATGATAACAAGGTTAAGGAAAAGCAGGCTCTGGATTAGCTTTGTAATGGTAGAAATTTTCACTTTCTGGTACAGCAACAGCATTTTATCTGACACTCATGGTGCACTTAATGAGAGACTGTTGCTAACATAGTCCTCCGTGCGCAGCAGGTTTTCAGGTTTTTTTAGTTGTAGACACAAAAATTTTCCTATACTGTTAAAAATTGTTTCATGTCAGAGACCAGCACTAGATAAAGTGCTTGACCTGTTGCATGAGATATAATTAACTTAGGAGCAGCTTGGCCATATCTGAAGCAATAGAAAGCAATTTTCTTGAGAAAGGTTGAAAAAATCCATATTGATCAGTACTAAGTAGTAAAAATTTATTGCAATGTTGTCAGTTGCCTTATTCCAAATCAATACAAATCTCACCAAAAGCTTCTTAAATGCAATAAGAATCTGACAAGGCCTTTTTGTCACAGATTAGTGTTAAAGCAATGAAAAGGCCTCCAAGGAAAACTGTCTCTAGGCAGAATGCCAATTGTAACCCATTTGAGCAGTACTCCTTTGGGTGTAGGACATCTTTATTGGCATTTTGGAACCCTGAAGCAAAACCTAATCTTTTATCAGTTAACTGATGCAAATGACAAAAAACCCTCAGATTTTTGACTTGTCAAATTGTAATAGTGTTATTTTTCAGAAGAAATTCTCATTCAGCCAGCTGAATAAGAATGAAAGAGTTGATCTAGAAGTAATGTTCTTTCTGTTTACAATTCAAAGAAAAAATTTTCGTAAAGAAATAATTTTAGTCAGAGGACTAAGATCCTAGAGTGCACTCATATTTTTTTCTTAGAAAGACATTCTTGTAAACAAGAATCAGTACTGCATTCAGAACATTTCAACTCAGATATAATGTAGATTAAGCTGTTAGTAAATTACCTTCCCAAAGGAGCACAATCACACTTTCAGATAGCAAAGAACTAAAACTATATCCCTTGTACTTTAAGAACAAAGGTTTTTCAGGAATTCTGTTTTTACCAGTATTTATTAATTGGCATTACCATAGTAGTTTGAATGAATAGAGCTATTTTAGTTATTATCATGTTCTTCATCATTTCTGTAGAAAACATACACAGACAATCATTAAAAATTAAACGAATCTAGAATTAGTGATAAGTACCTACTTAATACATTTTGAGTCATGTATTTTTCAAAGCTTGACATGATCTTTTAATTTCACTGAGGCAGGGGACCTGAATGCCTGCAAATGTGCAGCTACAAATGATGCAAATACTATTGAAAGATTTTAGATCCTAATTTGCCTAGATGCTGTTAAAAAAATTACACTATTTGTCTTTTGTGTAAGATACTGTCTGTGCAGTAACATGATTTATCTCTTTATCTCTAGCTCCTTCAAAATATGCTTGCCAACATCCTGAGTGTATGCTACATTTGTGTATTCACTTCTGCTAAGTCAATCTACACTTCAGAACCAGAGACTGACAGATTCACAGAGTGGTAGAGGTTGGAAGGGACCTCTAGAGATCATCTAGTCCAACCCCCCTGCCAGAGCAGGATCACCTAGAGCAGATCACACAGGAACAAGTCCAGGCGGCACATCACTTAAAAGACAGCAAATAGGAAGAAACTGCTTCCTAAACCTTCACTTGAGTGTTTCTAATTATAAAAGTGCTGCTTCTGTGCTGCTGTATTCCACCCAAAACTGAACAGGTTCTCTTAAATGCTTGTTTTTAATCAAGACAGCAAGGCTACTTCATTTCTTAGCCAGAGTCTAATGGAGACCATCCACCAACTAATAAAAGATAACTGGCTATTTAGAAAGCTAGGGCTACTTTCTGGTTGAACCCCTTTATATCATTTAGTCAGATACTTAGTAGTTTTCTCATTATATACAAGGTTTCCCAGGAATCACTACTTAAAAACAAAGTAAAACAAAACAAAACAAAAAAAAAAACCGCAACAAAACAGGTGGAGCAGTGCGTTTATAAATTAAAATACTGAAGAATATGCAGAGGTCCTGTGGAACAGAGGACAAAATCGAGAATGCAGAGTTCCAGAGTAACTAGACATCTAAAGAAAAAAAAAATCAGAAAAGCAAGTGACAGTGCTATAAAGGAGAACGTAGATAAATTAGCTTTCCTTTTTCTTGCTACTCATGTATTAAGTTATTTGTCTAATAAGCTGCAGTTGAAAGAATGTTTTTTGGAAGACTGCTGCATACCTATTAGAAATGTACCCACTGAGGGTTATCGGTTCAACGCAAGAACTCTAAATCTCTGAATTACTGTCTATGAAGCTTTAGAGTGGCTAGCAACAGACCTGGAATTGTCTTTCCCAGATATGCAAATTTGGAAGCTTTCTGGAACCTCATTTTTTATGAGATGGCAGTCAGGAAGGAACAAAAGCTGAGATTCACACTTCTAATGTGGACTTAAACATAGAGTAAAAGCCAGTTTGCATTTATTGAGTTGTAAACTGTAACTACATCAGCGCTTATATTTTCATTGGTAGAGAGGATTAGTAATCCTCTCTGTCATTTTGGAAAGAGATGTTGTATTTACAGAAGCCAAATTAATTTTCAAAAGCTCACAGGGGAAAAATATCCCAAACAAACAAACAAACAAACAAAGAACTTTTTCAAAAAACAGAAGTCAGAAAGTATCTTTATTATTATTCTTGTCTTAGATAGCAGGCTAACCATCACATGCAAGTGGCACTAGTTTCTGGTTGTACAAGGACTCCTTTCGTTTGGCCCCAGAGCTACTTTAAACACATTAGCCGAAACCCTGTGCAGTTCTCCACACAGTTTTTGGCTGCAGTGAACAACCTGTCAGCTACCTTCTGTCAGTGCCTGATTCCTGAGCATTAGAAAAAGACAGAAAATAATAGTCGTGTCAGAGGCAGCAGCACTTCCATATTGCCAATATTTGCCAGTTTGTCAGTTTTTCCAGTGTTTTTCATCTCCTGCCTAAGATGATAGGCTAACCTATTTGTTTAATTTTACATTGGAACAGAGTAGGAAAGGAACAGTCACTTGGTCAGACAATAGTTTAGATGGACAAAGGAAGTACAATTGCAGCAAATTCCAAGTCAGCTTAGTTTAGTTTATCTTAGTGATAGACGTATTAGACATATTATCTGGGCTGGTTTCAGCTGAAAAGCAATGTAGAAAGCTGTTAAGAAAGTGACAGCAAGAATTTAATGTCTGAGATGCTGACAATTCATCAGTGGCTTATGGGCCTTTGAATGTCTACATATTCATATTGAAAGAGTCAGAATTCATTTTCATTCTAAATTATATGAACAATTTAAAAAGAGAAAAGAGGTTGAAAGCAATTGCTAGCATTCAGACTGATTGTCATGCTCTTTTTCATCTTTTGTCATCTTTTTTTTCATAAGCATGTAATGTGTGTATCTTTGTACTAAACAAAATCTCTTCCAGAGTCCTTAAGTCAAGTGCTTAGAGAAGTGTAGTGTAAATGAAAAAAAAAAGATATTGTAGCTTTATTTCACATATTATTTTTCTTCAGCCTGCTGAAAACAGGATTCTTACACTGAAGTCAACATCAAAACTGCCTGCACAGCAAGTATGCTGCTTAGCTAGTTTAACATTTCTATTCTTAGTGGGTGTGATGAAGTTCATTGAGGGAGTGAGAACTTGGTGTAGCTTCAGGAAAACAGTGGGACCTTGGTGGGACTTCAGGGCAATGGAGGGATGTCTCAGAGAATACTGGTTGGTGAGAACAGATTTTTCTTGCTTCCAGACATGATTTGGGATCTGGTTTTCGGTACTACTTTTTTTTTTTTTTTTTTTTTTTTTATGTTTCCAGTACATTCATGGGATACTGCAGAGGGTTTGTAATGTTCTCAACTGTTTCTCTGACACCACAAAAGCAATACTTCATTTTAGTATGTAGGGTAGGGAGATACAGAGTAGAAATGAGTTGAAAAAACATAAATATGGTAGAACATGGGAAGAAGTTACAGCTAAGATGCAGTTTAGGAGGCTGCTTCCTCTCACCTCTCAGCTGATAGTTACCAATCTTTGACAAGGCCTGGAAAGTGGCTACAAAGAGTGTTTATTTAGCACTTTTGGGCTGATGTAAGACTTGAAATCTTTTTCCTGGAATTCCTAATGAAACCCAGGGATTTCATTAACTGAATATACATTTTAGTTTTCATTGCAAAATCATCATATGATGGCAGAATTTTATCAATTATAATGTCAGCTTCTCAATCTACCTTCTACTGAAAATACAGATCACAGCAAACTAGAGTGAACATAGTTCTTACACAGGACAAGCGGGCAAAAATGCATTCAAAGTGTTAATCCATCCAATTTCATTAGAGTCAATAGTGGATATGCAGAAATGGGCTTTAGAGAGTTATTTAGTGGGAGGATTGCAGAGACAGGTCTTTTATTGACTGCTGCTCTCATGGAACAAAACACAGAAAAGAGGATTTTTGTAAGGCATTTGTAAGCCATGGCTGTCTCTTTAGATGGTGTTAAAGGCTGGATTATGGAAGCATCCTTATGTTCTGTGATGAATTAAAAAAAGATTTGCTGCCTTGGACAATGGGAAGTCATGCAGTCCAATACTAAGTAACATCTGCTGTGTACTTTTATGCCACTTGCAGACTGTAAAACACATAGTGGGGATCTATTGAAAAGAAGGCAGATTTCAAGGTCCAAAATATAACAACAGGTAACAGATGTTTTGGTCAGATGGTTAAACTACAATATACATTTTGTTACTGGTGTCTGAGACAGCAAATAAGACTAGAATTTATGACTTAAAAAATTTCTTATACAGTAATTTGCTTAAAAACCTCCTCAGGATACAAAGCAACATTACAAGGAAATTTCATATTCCTATCATCAAGCAATTCTATTTTAGGTGTTTGTGAATGAATCCTCAATTTTAACTTGACTGATCCAAATATTTCTGTTAGATTTCCAGTCTTTCTATGTATCCAGCAAGTTAATTAAAATTGGGTCCTTACAGTAGGATTTTATGATTTTAATATGCAGGCTGGGTATTCGTCAGCATCTTCTGCTATGTCTAGTGCTTCAGTAGAGAAATGGGAACATAACCTGATTGAATGCTTTTCATATTGCTAGGGTATTTTTACTTCGTATTAAGCTATGACATTCCTTTTAGCAATCCAATAAGACTTCATTTGATCATTCTACATTAAGCTGCTTGTCTTTAATTGACAAAGCAATTGTGGAAAGCCATGAATGTGTTCTCCAGGTTTCTCTGAAATTTCAGAGAAGCAGGAACCTGAGTCACAGCAAGGCTGTTAGAGTAACCATGTGAGTTCAGTCAGTTGTTTCTAATATGCTGTCACTGTTCATGAAGGCTCTCAAACACATAGCCTTGGTACTTTCAGCATTGCCATTGGAGTGCAAAAAGCCCCTGTGCTCTCCATGAGGTGGCTACTGACTGAAACTTTCAACATGTCCTGCATTCCTGGGGAGCTTCAGGAACAGTGGCTTCCTGCCATGCAGTTTGCCAAGTATCTGTACTGGCAACCTGTGACTATAAAGGGTAGAAGACCGCAGAAGTGAAAGAAAATGTGGATATTCACTTAGTAATTTTGCTAATTTATCTCATTATGATTTATGGAACATAATTCAGTTGCTAAAGTATTGTTGCACCTTTAAAACATGATTCTCTTGCCACAGGTTAGCCATGTTGTGTTTGCCTATCATTACCACTTTATTTCAACACATGCTCAAGTTCTCCATCCCTGGCAGTGGAGAATCTGATCTTCCTCCAGCTTCCCTACAGTGCATCCCAGAGCTCCTCAACTTAAACTATTTTACACGGTCATATCTTCTTTCTTAATCTGGAAACAGAGAATCAGGCAGATTTATTTTTTATTATTATTATTACTTTTTATTTCAAGATCTGCTGTTTATTAATCTGAACTGCGTGAGACAAAAAAATCACTTTTTTTTTTTTTTTTTAATTCCAGTTGGTTTGATTCATGTGTTTTCATGTGTCAAATTCCTAAACTGACAGGGTACCTCGAATTTTCAAAAATAAACATAAAGAATTGCTTATCAGAGCCCTGCAGGTTGATCTCTATCCTTCCCCATGGTAACACTTTTTCAGCACAGTAGCAGCCAGCAGAGTAGATAATGGGGCACTTCTGAACCTGAAAATTAGATGCTGTCTGCCATGACTAAAAAGCAAAATCTCACGGTGGAGGGATACAAAGAACAGGGGATGAAGTTATTTTTTGTTTGTATTTAAAAAAAAATGAGGCAGATGGAAAAACACAGGAAGTCAGATAATAGGAAAGAGACCTACAAATGAAGTTAGGGAGATCTCCAAACAGACCAACTTATGCAGTTGCCTGAAAAGAGTAATGCAGCCTTTTTTCACTCATTTAATAGGTAGAGAGTTTGGATTTATTTATTGTAAATTCATGATTGGCTAAAAGACACAAAGTCTCTTGTTTCCTTTCATACACTTTCCCTTAGACAAATTATCTGGGTAGGTAAGAAATTACCTTGTAAAGTATATATATTAATGAAAGTAATGCAGCATCTGTGTTGCCATTTCCTTTTTACAGTGGCAATATTTACAAATAACAATGTGAAATGAATGGGTGAATTTGTCTAAGCAGACAGCAAAAAAACCTTATATACAGTTATGCAGTGCAAATGAATAAGAGAGTTTCTAAAAATAAAGACGGGTTTCTATTTATTTTTTTCATTTCTTTAAATTGTGATGTGTATGTACCTATTAATGAATCAGCTGATACCAGGGAAAGGAGAGGAAAAAATTGAAAATTAAAGCCTTTTTTTTTCCCCCAATGCAAAGTCTTTTGACTTTTCTGACAATTCAGGGATATTTTATGCTTATAAAGTAAAAAGGTGAATGAATTTCTTCAATAATTTCTCAGTAGTGGTTGCTGATGCTGGGTAACAATACCCGTGTTCTGATTGACAGCTACAACACTCTAACTCTGTCTCTTATAATACAAACATCACACTGAATCTTTCACGAATAGATGTAGTCTCCCTCCCTTTATTAGCTTTCTCATCCCATAGAGCACCGTCAGTATAGGCATCATTTCTGTCCTTTAGAGAGAAGTAGATTAGTCCATTTCCTCGTGGGGTTTTACAAAGTCCTTCAATAGACGTGACTGGAAGAGGAAGAGGCTGAAGAACGTGGCCTAAGGGAATAAACTGCTGACTTGATAAATCTTTGGGTCTTAAGAGGTCATCTCTTGATGTCTGAAAGAAAGATTGACTTACCAGCAAATATGAGCACTAGTCTTTATGGCTTTGTGAGGGTTTTTTAAGTAATATAGAAAACATTTGTATATGAAATACTTATAAATTTTCTACAACTACAGAAACAGTGTTTTCCTTTCCCAGGTCTTATGAAATTCTCATAGATTTATTTATTCTTTTTTTACACTGTAAGCATGCTGTCTGTAAGATGTGCAGGGAATTTTAATGAGTTTTTACATTAACGAATGCAACTATGAAACACAACATGAAAAAATCTGAAACTGTCTGAACTTTTGTTGCATGTGGCATCTCATAGACCCTAAAGAACGTAAAAGCAGTGAATAACATATCATTAATGAAAAATCGAATGTTTCATATCCATTGTCCTGAGATAAAAAATCAATCACAACTAGGACAAGATTACGTTTATGGTTTTTTTTCCCTGGAGTATTTAATAACTTTTAAAGTTTTACTCTGTCACTGGAGAACATACATATTTTTGGCAGGGGATTGTCCGCAAACATTTAAGGTTTCTCACTCCTTGCTACTGGTAGATTCTAAAAACTCATACCCAGACCATTAGTTATGGAAACTGAGAAGGTGCATCAGGAATAAAAGGAACACTTTGTATTTGACAATGTTTAGGTTAGTTTAGTTTTAACTGCATTATATAGATAGGGCTGCAGATGGAGAAGTGTAATCTGCACATCTCCGGACCATGATTTAAGAAGGATTCACTTCCAGGACATCCAGACCACCCTGTTGTGACACTGTCTGTGGAGGGTTAAGAATCTAGGTTAGGATGTAGTGCTTCAAACGAGGTCCACCTCAGTGGATGTACTTTGCTCATTTTTGGTTGAAAATGAAACTATTGGTAGATTATGTTTTCTAGAATCTTTTGTTTCTGTAACATGTTCTTTGTAAATTTGTAAATTTCCTGTTGCTGCTTATCACCCAGAGTCCACAAATGCACTGGGTACTTTTGTGAGTACAGAAGGCTCTCTAGACTGCAGGAGTCTAAAATTACTTTTTTTTACTTGAGGGAACTAGCAAAGTGCTACCCTTTGTTGTGGGAAGGTGTCATGGTTTAACCCAGTCAGCAACCATGCACCACACAGCTGCTCCCTCACCTGCCCCCTCCCCCCGTGGGATGGGGAAGAAAATCAGAGGAAATGGTAGAAAAACTCATAGCTTGAAACAAAAATAGCTTATTAATGGAAAATAAATGAAATAAAATAATGATACTAATTATAGTAATAATAGGAAAAAAAACCCCGAAAACCTGAAATGATACAATTGCTTACCACCTGCCAACCAACACCCAGCCAGTCTCCAAGCAGTGAGAACCAGACCCACAGTGAGCATGAGCCAGAGCCTGAGAGACCCAAGAGCCCTGACAGCCAGACTCCCCAAGGGACTGAAGAGGCAGACCCCCTGGGTAATTCTTCCCAAATTATATACTGAGCATGATATCTTATGGCATGAAATATCCCTTTGGTCAGTTTGGGACAGCTGTCCTGGCTGTGTAGAGAAGAAGCTGGTATAGTATGAGAAACTGAAGAAGTCTTTGGCTTAAAGTAAACATTTCTTAGCAATAACTAAAAACATGGGTGTGTTGCCAACACACGTGCTCAGCATAAATCCAAAACATAACCTCATACTACCTGCTGTGAAAAGAATTAACTCTATCCCAACCAAAACCAGCACACGTGGTCAAACGCTTATAATTTATATTAAGCAGGGGGTTAGTTTCTGATATAAATTCCAATTTTTGGAACTGATCTTGATTTCAGTTTGACACTTTGGTGCAAATGCAAATTTTGCACATGTAGATCATAGTTTTCTGGAAGCAAAACAAATCTGTGAGCAGAATCTGTGACCTACTTCCATTAAAATATTTTTCTTAATTCCTAATTGGTAGGGTCTTAACATTCTGAAGTAGATTCGTATTTTTAAATAACAACTATCAGGACAAGCAGTTGTGTACAGTTCTGTTTTGTTTTTTGAAACATCTCTCTCTTGAGAGCTCTATAATCTAAGTCCAGATTGCTGCTGCCTTCTCCTGACAGGCTGGCAGAGAAGTATTGATCCATCATGGGAGGATGTGATGAAGTGACAACAGCAGAGACTTTTATTTGCTCATCTCAGAAAGAGAGAAGGCAGTGTTAACTAATCTCCCATGCTTAAGGAGGAAGATGTGTGAAGAACAATAGGAAGTGTGTGCTTGATTATTACTTCTATTACAACTTGGGCAAAGGTGTGGGCATTAAAGTTGCCTTGCTGAGAGTAACACCACTATGATTTATTGTAGTCTTATGGTCATAAGCAACAGGACTGAGAGAAGCACTTGGAGCCTACCCACACAATCAAACCAACTGCAAAAGAGATGTTTTGCCCAAAGGGTCCACCGAACACCTTGCCCACCACCTGACACAGGCCACAAAACATTGTAACCATTTAGGGAAAATGTATACTGTAAAAGAAGGGGAAAAAAAAATCATAATTATAACCAGAAAAGTGTTCCCTTGTGTCATAGGAAAAGGTAAAGATTGAAATAAAAAGGAAGAGAGAGGAGTGTTCTGGGGCATTAGCAAAAGTCAGCATTGAATAAGTACACTTGTTTCTCTACAAAACAGAATACAGATTAGAACAAAAGAAGAACAGCAAAATTAATTTGTAATGGAAATGTATATGATTTGTAAGTGCCACATGTATTTTTAGCTCAATAGTTCACTGTGTTCTGCATATGTTGCCAAAGAAATAATGTCCCCAGAAAACAAACTGTTAGGTTTTAAGAGAGCAGAGAGGCATGAAAAAGTTAATATTTATTATTATTTGGAAGGGATATCTGAATTCTAGTCTATACACATAAGAAGCAATTGTTCTGATGCCAAAGTGTTGACTTTCATGTTTTATTTTATGCCGTGTTATTCCATGCTAGGCCCCCAGTTTTGCGTTGTTCTGTGTATGGCCGGATTGCTGCATTCAGACAGACTGCATTGAAGCCAACCATCTCACAGCAAATTCTAAATTGAGGCAAAAGTGGAGAATGTTAAATTGGAGAATAAGTGTGATAACATGTTTATTTTTGCAAAACTAAATCCACAAATTGTTGCTGGCTGGGTAGCACTGGCTGGGATCAGAACATGAATGTACACTGTGGCACAAGAGCACTCCATGTACTGCATGGTTTTCTAGATTTTTGTTCTGCTGTCTTTGCAAGAATATTTTTGACTGTAAAATATCTTGCTCTCTTTTTCTGGGAGGGCGCTTTTGAAATGCAAGGAGAGGTACTTATAACAGCTTGGGTTTTTTGTTTTTTTTTTTTTGGTACACAAAAGTAAAAAAATCCAATTTGCTAGGCAATATAAATCATCGAAAGTATCAGCTGTCACCAAATAACGATATACAGCCTGTGATATGTTTCATATCTTGTGGAAATTAGGGAAGTTTTGTGACTGTATTCTGCTTAATCCCAGTTAAGACCCTTAACTATTAATTATACTTTATGTGTAGACTAGTTGCCACCTGCATGACTCTAGCATTCCTGTTGCTGGAGTTTGGTCTTCATGGAGCATTCTCTGATTTTTAAGGAAATGGAACTAAACTGCCAATACAGGGGTACAGCAGTGAAAGAGAAGAAAGGAAAATAGGTCATTTTCTGGAAACACTCTTGACTAGTTACATCAGCTTTGTACCTCTGAAACTTACTCTCCATATCTAACATTTCACAAATGTGTTATAAGCTTTTTGGTAATAGAGTAGGTGTGCTGTAAAAATGGCTCAGAAATACTGAATTAGGTAATAAATAGAACATCAGACTAAGAATATTCTCAAACTGAAGAATATAATTTCAAAATTGTGTTCTGAATTAAACAAAGCATGATTAGACATCCACTTGCCTGCTGACCTCTTAATGAGTGGGCTGCCATCTATCAGCATGGAGAGTCACTCCCTTCCTTGCAGCCTCTGATTTTGACAAGAAAATATTTTCCTTGTGGGCAGTGTGGATGCTTTCAATTGACACACAGGAGAAAAAAAACTCAACCAAACAAAAACCAAACGTAAGCAAATAATAGTTTCTATATTAGACTAATTGTAGTGTCTAATAATTGTGGTCACTAATTTCCTAACATACATTCACACTGAAGAGAAAGTAGTAAATCCTAACATCTTCACCAAATTTTTTTAGTTAGTGTGATTTATGACATACTACAAAAAACAGAAAGACATTAAGAAGCTTTGCTCAGTTCTTTGGATAGGGGGAAAGTTTTATGTCAGCTTAAAAAAGCCTGAAACAGGTATTGAGAAAGGGATGAAAAACAGTAGTAGTATTTGGCATCCTCAATTGAAGAATGGCTTTGTTTATGATTACTTTATATCCTCTACTTGAAAGGAAAGAGAATTTAATTCTGTTCTGTGGAAAGCATATGAAAAATGTATTTTAAGGGAGACCTTTGGGAAGTTTTATTTTAATGCTGTTAAAACTTTAAGTTTGTATGAAACAGCCTGGAATGTTGAACTTGAAATTTGCTTTAGGAAAGTTCTGAGAAAACTAGCCTCAACATGGGAAGAAATTGATTCTGTAATGATGCCATTTTACTACTACTTTGTTTCTGTTATACTAAATGGTTTACATAGATATAATCATTCAATCTGGTGGTGTTGTAGCAGAATGAAAATTGATCAATATATCATTATTGATCAGTTTCTTTCTGATTGGCTTAGCAAATCTGTGTGCTATTTCTAGCCTCATGCAGCCAATCTAGCCTATCCAGAGTTAATCTAAATAAATGTTTGCATCTACTAACACACCAGGTTACAAACCAAGTAGATTAAAATATAAAAATGAGCTGAACAATAACATAATTGCATATATAAGTACACCAAAGCATTTAATAAGTGCTTAAAATTAGGCATGAAATTAAAATCACACTTAAATCTAGACATGAATAAAAGTACTTTGCTTAGTCACAGTCATCTAATGACCTCTCTGTTCAGCTCAATTTATGCAAAGCCTTTAAAAGTACAGTTTCTAGGACCCATGCACTATAACCCTGAGTATTTCAGTATTTTTCAATTTAATGCATGTAGGTACTTCATTAATAAAGCTCTTAAAATAAATTGAAATACTTTACAATATTATAAAAATGCATGTTGCAACAGGTGCGTTTAGTATAATGCAATCAAATAGTATTAGACCCATGCTTTACCTACTTTTGATGTGTTCACATATTTTTGATGTATTCTTCACATACTTTGTGAATCACATTCAAGAAATATTTATGATTCTGTGACTTCATTCTCAGTTACCTCAGTATCCTTACTTGGCTCCTGCACATGAAGCAGGCTGTTTTGCTCCCCTCTCTTCTGCGCCTCCTCCCCCCACCAAGGCCCAAGTCTAGTAAAATTATTTTTAATACCCAGTTAATCAAGATGCTAACCAGCAAACCGTGATAAGTTCATCAGCTCAGAGTGCTTTTAACATCCAATTCCAAATCTCTAGTAGATATTGTGCTGAAAATCTAGTTATTTTAGCAATTGCATGCCTTTCATGGCCTGGTTTCTGTGTGGAATGACATCTGTTCAAGAAACTGTGTCAAAGCACCTCTCTTTCGTTCTTCCTAGCATATATCCAGCAACATAGAAATGCATGGGAGGAAGGGTCAAGTAACATTTGTGTAGCTCAACCTGAGAGGTCAGATAATGCTTCCACTACTCAGGCTTCATGTGTTTGAAGTAATGTAATTACAACATTATCCGATTATGTCAACAAACAGAGGTGTCTGAAGCTGATTATCTTGTGGCTCCATTGTTACCCTCCTTCATCTCACTTACTTTTCCTCAGTAAAGTGTTTTAAAGAGAAGTAAATTGATTATCAATTTTTCACTTACATACATCTTAGATTTTAGCCAGTGTATGTTGATTTTATGTTAGAAATTATTTCGGAATAAGAACAGAGTGCTAAAGGTTGTAGCCTAAGGACTGATTCTTTTGGCTTCAGGCACAGCTGAGAATTGTTCTGTGTAAAGAAGATAATAGCAAGATTATTATTCTTTAGGCCAATCCCAAAAAGCAATTTATAGCCACTTTGTGAGCGCTTGGTCTCTTAGACACAGACATTATAACCTGCTGAGACACTCCAATCATTCTCCTTTAAGGAAAGCCAATGAAAGCCAAGGTTATGCTTCAATATAGGCATGGGGATCTTCCCAACGCCTGGTTTTCTCAGTCAGATGGATAATTGCTCTTGCAAACCTGACTGTCTGATTCACACACATTTTTCAAAGCGGGAAGATGAAATAATTGAATCAATCAGTGTTCAATAGTCAATGTTAAAAAATTGTACATGACAAGCAACATTGCAAAGGAGCAGACAAAGTTACTGTTTCCCCTGAGGATTGATTCCTTTCCTAGATTCTTCTTTGTCTCCAAATCATCCCAACGGTGTTTCACCTCATCTTCCAGCTGATGAGTGTTACTTTCTTTAGCCTATTCATTGACTCATTTTAATGAACATAAAGTGATTTTAGTTTCTCATGGGTGGTCTACCTTCTAGGGCCAGACGTTCTCCCAGGTTGAGGAGCCTAGCAGCCCTCTTGGCCTCTACAAATGCGGCCAGACATTACCTGAAGCTACTTCCATCTTTTCAGTAAATATGTCAATGCAATGTGAGAGCTCACCCAATATTACTTCTCCTCCTGCTAGTTCATCATCATGTGTTCAGAGAGAGGTAAAGTATGTTGTCCTACCCCATATTTAGACTATGGATTTTCTAGATTTAAACTCTGTCTTGACTAGTCTGGGTAGGTTCGGTAAGGTACATCCCCTGCAGCCACTTTTCTGCAGAGTGGACGGCTAGGATTCAAACTCTGAATGGTTGGCCTGGCCAAACAGTGCTAGGAAGGGAAGGCAAATTTTCACAATAAGAAGTGACCACCTACTTCCTTGTTCACAAAAATTCTCTCTCCCTCCCTCTCTCTGTTAAATTTAGGGATCCATGTGCCACTGTGAGTGACAAGAATAAAAGAGAGTAAAAATCGCTGTAAGCTAGGTTGATAATATAATATATGGTTAGAGAAAAGCTAGGTAGGAGGAAAGGAAGGTGCATCTGAGTTGTGCATCTTTAAGAAAATATTCCAGTCAGTTGAATGCAGGCAAATCTCGGGAATTTATGAAGAGTCTGGGATGCATCTGTGCTTTGCAAACTAACATAAATGACAGTCAACCTGTGCCCAGCTATCATCTGCTTGTTACTGGGCCTGACGGTAAAAAGAGGTTGCAACTTTTTAATCTTATGTTTCCAGTCTCAGGAATTTGGAAGTCAGGAATTGAGCAGTATAGCCTAATGAAAATGCTCTGAAAGCTGAAGTTATTCTTAAAATGGATTTTGTTCCTTTTAGATTTTCTTTCTGATTCCTGAGCTTTTAGTGCCAATCCAACTTATTTTTAAAAAATGAAAACCACTTAAAATCCAAGACATCTGTTAATAACAAACTACAAACTCATGAATCTTCATGAATACTATAAAAATCCCCTGTGAGATTCAGAGTAAAACCAGACAAGATTCTTCATTATCCTTTATATACCACTGTGAAACAGACATGTCAGCCATAATAAAACCAAAAAGATGACCAGGTGAATTTAGGTCTAAACAGCTTTTCACCAACCAGGTAGAAATGAGAATTCCCCAAGAGACCACTTGAGAACACAATGGCCGCTGGTTGCCAGGCACCAGTATCTTGCAGGTCACAAGGGTTTTGCATGCACTATTACCTTATTTCTTCATGCAAAGTGTCTGCTGAAATCAATGAGTCTTAAGCATGAATTGTGGGATTGATGTGTTATAACTGTCATATATGATAAGCTAGTCATGTTTTATATTGTACCATCTTTTAGAATAAATACATTTTTGGACATATGCAGTTATTCCCTGCGAGATGCTTAATATTATTTATTTCTTTTGCCTTATCCCTTCTTACTCAGCAGCTGTTGCCTACCATGTGTAAAAAGCCAGATAAAACAACAGAACTGTGAAGTATGCACCTTTTTAAAGGGGCTATAGCTGGAGGCACATGGTCCCTGTTACTTACTCCCATATACAAGAAAATTCCTTGGTGCTGGACATCTTGCAAAATGACACAACTTTGTGAGGTGTAGTTTACATTGCATTTTAATAAAAGTGATGATTAATCAGAGCAAACTAGAAGTAAAGGAGCTAAAGGAGCCAGGAAGTTGGGTTGGATTTAGACTGAGTGATTCTGCTTGCCACCAGGTATTGCTATGGGTGTCTGATCAGCAACCCCAATAATGCTGAGAGATAATGTGGGGGCTTCCCTGGGAGTGTGCGGGGAGGAAGCCTTACAGCCTCCACGTTTTGCAGTAGGAAATGCCAGGTACTAGGCATGATCAGACCTGTAGCATGGCATCTTTTTTATTCTCACTTTAATAAAAACAGTCTTTTTCTTAGATAGAAAATACAGAACGGAGTTATTTTATATAATAATGAATAATTTTATGTTGAATTCAAGGGTGGTTCTTCTCCCAGCTTGTGTTGTTGCAGCTACTTCAGCAAGTGGAATTAACTAGTTTGGAGAGGTGACACTATAGAGAGAGTTATGTGAATAATGGATTTCTAATGTGATGACTGAAGAGCAAATATTGAAAGAAAACAGGTAATTTTAAGTTTAATTAAAAAAACCTCTCTATTATCCTGCTTCCACTTTGGGTCAGATAAAATAATTAGATTTTGAGATTGTTCATACAAAATTTAGCCAAATTTTATTTCAATATATGAAATTATTTTTTTTTCCTACATGGCTAAAATTTTTTTACTTTTGTGTTAGAATCTGAGCAGGTTATGGGAGCTTGTCAACCACATCCTGAAATGATTCTGCAGAGTTTGGAAGTAGGTGACAAACATCAGTTCATTCTAGAAACCCACATAAACGTATGTGTCTCTATGTGTCTCCTTCCCTGAGTGCACAGAATGAACAGGATAGTATCATTCAAGCAATGCAAATCCATGAATACTCATCCGTCACAGAAACACACCAGAAATACCTGCTGAAATCCAGCTCACAATCTGGCTTTTTTTTTTTTTTCCTCCCCCTAAATGAATTTGTAAAATTATGTTTACCTAATAACCTTTCATCACATCTGAAAGCATGTAATTTCAGCTTGTTCAAGTTGTTTCTTGGTAAATAAGGCTACCTTTTTTTCCAATATTGTAACAGCTAGCTGTGCAATAGAATAGCCATTTATTCAATAGCATTTTCAGGAATAGAATTACACAGTTTATGCAGTATATTTTTTAATGCATGTTTTCTTGAAATACTTACTCCTGATGGTGAAAGCTGACTTACAGCAGAACTCACCCTCTTCAGGATTATTTTCAATAAATGTGAAGATTTAATTTGAGTGATAATGAAAGAACATTTTATTGAAAATCTCCAGAGAGTCTGTTTCACAAGATATAATTGGAGAGGGGCTGAGTCTCCTGCACTAATTTCCAAACTAAGTGTCTCAGCCATCGAGATGTGTATATTTTTAAACTGTCTAGGGGGAAAAAAAAAAGTAATAATCAATAACAATATAAGATTAGGATATAGCTATGCTAAAATGGGGACATGAAAGGGACTGGAGAACTCCAAAACTGATGAAATTTGTACAATGAAATGTTCTTCCACATATTTTTTACTTCCTTTTCATCCATATCTTTGAAACAGCTAGGACACATCTTTATGTGTTACAATCTGTGCAGCTGCACTGACTGGCTTGGTTTACAGTGATGGAAGATACTGCAATTTTTTTTTTTTTAATTTTTTTTTTTAGATAGGCAAGGCTCCAAACAGTTTGTTGGTAGAGTGTAATCTCTGCTTTTCTGTTTCAGGGCATACTGAGGACACCAAAAATCCCTCTCCCTCTTCTGTTGCTCTAAAATCACATCTAGAAATCAAAATGTATGTTTGGAAAAACGACCATATATTGCCAGAGTATTTTTAAATAATTTATGACACCAGAGTTGCAAGATTTTCTTTGTCTGTATGTTTGTTTCCTGGTAGCATTTAATTCCTTAACATTTCAGGCCTAAATGATTTGAGACTTGTTTCAGAGATGGCCTCATTTCCTTCTTGATGAGTGCTTTGGTCACAAAAGCTGGTGCTGGAGCTCATAATTGAAGAAGACAACAAATTACAGCCTCTTCAATGAAAAGGAATTTTGTGGATGGGATCTTCTTTTCTCTCTGGCCCAAGCTAATTTAGATCAATTGATCCTTAGTCCCATTTCTTTCTTTTACTCTAAGTATATGTGGTTTTCATGGCAAGGTTTTGGTAGCGAGGGAGCTACAGGAGTGGCTTCTGTGAGAAGCTGCTTAAAGCCTCTCCTATGTCCAACAGTTTTAAAAGGATTCAAGGAAGAGTGATGAACAGTTTGCTTGTGAGCTGCAAAAAATAGTTTTTGTACTCATTTTCATTCTCATGCCTTTCCTGCTCCCCTCTATCCTTCTGTTTTTTCTAAAAAAACCCCAAAACAAAAATACCCACCACCAAAACAACCAAAAAACACCCATATTTTCTTCTGGTTTCAGATATACTATCTGTAGCTATCTGGCTTAAAATAAGTATTTTATGTGTAAATACAAAGATCTGTGTAAGCAAAAAAAAATTCTAAATTATTGTAGCTGATAAGAGGGGAAAGATTTTGGTGTGCATTGTTATAAAATAGGCTTACAATCTCTTTTGCTTTAAAGACTGAGGACACAGAAAATTATATGTTTTAAAAACATTCAGTCAGTTTCTTTCCATGTGAAACTTGTCTTTCTTTTTTTCACTCTGCTTACCCATAGAAGAAGGTGAATGGTTAAAAATGATATTCCTAAATTGTGCTAGGACAACTTGAGTATTAAATCCATATATAATGGCGGTGGTTTTTTCAGAATTTTTGCTTAGACGTTGAGTAATTGATGGCATAGGTGCTCGACACTTAACCGCTTGAGAATCACTCTTCTGCTGAGCAAAGCCGCATGACACACACAGAGTTCTAATAACCTCACTTTGTGCTGCCATTTTTACATAAGATGTAAAGCAACCCTTGTGAATTTCTATAATCAACTGCTTTTCTTAGTTGCCATTTAAGAGTTACTTAGTCATTGGTGGTGTAGAAGAGTTATTTTTCCTCTCTGTGTATTCCCAGCAATGCCTTGATATCACAGGTTGGTGGCTGTGCTGTTGGGAGTCCCTACGGTACCCTTAGCAAGCCTTACATTAGGGCAGTTCATTTTCACCTTATATATTGCATGGTGTTATGTTATTCTTATAAAGTCATTCACTATTGAAAATGGATATATGGCAAAAAGTTGTGCATTTCATTTAGCATTGGGGGAGGGGTGGGGGTTGGAGGTGTGTTGTTATTTTTGTGGGGGTTTTTTTCCCTCTTTTTTTTTCTTTTTTTAGCCAAAGTGTTTAATGACTATGAATATTAACATTGGCATAAAAATAACCAAACACTGTTTGCCAGCTGGGAAGCTGAATGGAGAATTGTGTGTTAGCTTGATGAAATAGTGAAAAGTTGACTGGACAGATGATCTGAATTATTGGGAAAAAAAGGGTAGTGTGAAAATACGGATTTTAAAGGACACCACTGTAGTGAGATATACAACAATAGCCACATACTTCAAACAGATCCTACTTAGCTTCAGCAGGGCTTGTTCACTTCAGTTCAGCCTTGATCTTACTATACCTTAACTGCTTCTGTAATGAGCCACAATCCAGATAAATCAACTGCAGATTACTTGGCAGTGATTGTAATTTGAGAATCATTGATGCAAATAGTTTTCCTATAAAACGGAAAATGTTACATTAATGTGAATCATCAATGACCAAACTCTAATACGGGGAGAAAAGAAGAAAAAAATTATAGTTGTCTTATAATTTTCCTTACACCTGCCATGCTAAACTGTATCTGGAAATATCTGAACATCCTTTCCAGTTTGTTGTGACAGATACGCCAAAACTCAGAAAAGCAAAAGTATTTGTGGTGTTTCTACAAAGAGTTTAACAGGACCAAGTTTCAGCAAAAGGCTAAGTAATATGAGAGACTTTTTGGTTTTGTTTTGGTTCAAAATGTTGTTATTCTGGAACAAAGTGATTGGTCATATATTGTGCTCTGAAAGCAGACAAATGCTCACCTATGTGAGCTGCTAAATGGCGTACTGACAGACATGACCCTGCAAAGCTTCATGCATGAGAAAATTCTGGAATAGTAATACTGCCCTTTAGAGGGGCAGTATCCCCTACACATCAAGGATACAGTCATCCTACATTATACACAGATGATCTATGCACCCTTTGGGTCTTGAAATACTTAAATCTAAGTGCTGCTCACAATGTCCTGCTTTGTGGAAAAGATGTGTGAGGGCATCCTATACCTCCACAGCCCATTTTTATCAGCTAGATGCCACAGATATTTATGTATTTTATACCAATAAATGTATGGCAAGACTGCTGGAGCTGAGTGCCCAGCACAGCTGAAGGAAGTTACAATGGTATTTTCCCATTAAGATATAAACCAGAAACATGTGTGGGAGAAGGCTGTGACTGAGACCACCACATCAAATCTTCTTACCTCTGCTTATATGCTACATATTTATATACACAAACACATGTATAAATTTATATGGTTTAGGCATGAAGCTGTGTGCCAAGTAACCGTCATCACAGAGCAAGATCCATTATGATCTTAACTAATTTTGCTTTTTAACAACTGACTTTTTTTTTTTCCCCCAGAATACTCAGATTGCTTAAAAAATGCTTTGCAGTTTGCTTGTATCGTATGCCGATCACCACTGCATATGACCACTGGCTGAAATGGGTCAATAAAGTAATTTTGAATTTTTGTCATTTCAGAGGGGATGCTTAAATTATGTCACCAGATGCATGAACCAGCTGGTCAGTTTCCTCATTGTTTCCGTAATCGGTAAAGGGAGTAAAGAGAAAAAAGGTAAGTCAATACTTTCTCTGAATTGTCTTGCTGAGGAAGTTGTGAGTTGTTTTTTCCCTCTCTCTTCATTAGGATTTTATGGAGCTTAAATCATTAAAGCAGTAAGGTGAAAAGCTAACTAATAGTAGTGGGAAGATTACCCCTTTTTTCATCTTCTCTACTGAAGAATTCCTTCATAATGTCAAATAACCTTTTAAACATTTTGATTATTTTCATATCTTATGATTTCAACCCCTCCTCCCTCTCCGCTCCCACATTCTTTCATTAATAATTTGTTTAGATATTTAAATATTTCACTTCTCTTATGGATGCCAGTATCTATTACAGTAGAGGCAGTTTATTTCCCTGCTATCCCACTCTTTATTTGGTCACAAAGCTGTTCAGCACAGTAAGGCATTGTCAGGACATTATGGCAGACTAAAACATGGGAAGGGAAGGAAAATCCTGATTCCTAACTAAGTATGTTAAGACTGACAAAGAGGCCTAGAAAGAGCTTTAAGCAGAAACAAACAAACAAAAAAAGTACAAACCTGAACAGGGTAGGAGGAGGAGAACGGCGAGCTGTGATTGGTACAGCTTTCTATTTCTGTGTATATTTCAGTGATCAATGGTACTCTCCAAAAGACATCATTGGGTTTTTTTTTGGGTTTCTCACAAGAAAAGATTGATAAATAATTTGAAGGTTTGTTCTCAGAATGAAATGTCATTATCACACTTCTTTTAATTATTTCAAACATGCCATTATGTGGTAAAGTGTTTCCACATTGTATAGTGAATATTTTCTCTTTTAAGAGTTTCTCCTTAGAGATGTGGCAAGTAGGGTCAGATGGCTCTTAACGGAAATAGAAAATGAAAAGCACTATCTCATTGATTTCTTCTCCACTTCCAAAAATGAGATCTTTCTTTTTCCTTTCTGCCTCATCATAATGATTCCAGATAAGCACCTACATAATAACAGACTAGTATGGAGAGGTATAATGCTTCATTTCAATGATATTTTATAGTAAGTTTATCATAGATTCAATTCACTGCCACGAGATGTGGCTACAGTAGCTAAGAGGAGCTCTCAATGAAAGAATTCATCTCTGCATGGAAGACAGTGAACCAAATTCATCCCTGCTGTAAATCATCTGACTTTATTGGAACTGCCTTAGAAAAAAAATTTGTCCCATTCCATATATCCATCACTCTACAGAAGGATGCCTTTCATAAAAGTTATTTTCCTCTTTGTTGCTCTGCTACTTACATATTTCACTTTCTGAGTACCAAAAGTGAATGATAATGATAAAGATGAAGATGAATATTTGGTGCTGTAATTCTTTTACAAAAATGTCTTATGCAAAGAAATGTAACTCTGAACATTTCACTCCAATTGACTTGTGAGACAAAGTATAAGCTTTCCTATAGACACTGTGAAATTGTAAAAGCAAAACTGGACAAAAATATTTGTTTAGAGAAGTGCTTCCACCAATTTAATGGAAAATATTTTTACATAGCTGAAATGTTATTCATGTTGTTGAACTGTTCATAAATAACTGTTCCTTATGTCACTGTCAATGAGGAAAATTTATTGTTCCAGGCCTAGTGATGTGAACAAATTTGATGAACACTATAAACTGAGATACGCATCTAATCATCTGCTGAAAGAGTAGCTCTCATTTAAAATAAAATGTACATTGTGCTAAAATGAAAAGTATTTTTTGACAATAAGTGAGATGTATTTATTGAATTATTTTTCTGATAGTTTGCTGATCATTTTGGAGTTCTGAAAAAGTTTTGAGAATTTTTCATTCCTTACACAAACCAAGTTAGCTAGGAATTAGACTTGCGGAGCTTATTTGGTGGTGAGTAGGAGAAAGGTTGTTCATTCCTATTTCCTGTGTTCTTAGTAGTAACGCTGAAAAATAGAATGGACTTAGAGGCCAAGGTTTTACTGAAGTGTAAGACAAAACATTAAAAATCAAATTACTCCTTCAGAAATAAGTATGTCACATTGGGAAGTATTATAAAATCGTGTGCATCTCTCTAAATTGAGCCTACTTGCACCTATTATAAATACCTACTTTGCATAAGAAAAAACTCAGATCCAGGGTTGTGTTGCCTTGTTCCTTAAACCAATGGCAGTTAAGAACATTTTATTCACTTTGAAATTCTACCTTTCTATACTATTCCCCTCTGATACACAATTTGATACTTACAGAAATCTGTCAGTTATGAAGCACTTATAAACTGTCAGAATAACAGAAAAAGATAGCAAGCGGCACTGAATATATACTTATTACTTGTATGCTATGTAAGGAGTAAGTTTAATTAGTATTGTGTAGTTTGGATTAGTGATACATTGACATCACATTGATTACACACTGAGAAAAGTCTCAGTTTTGCTTCAGCATCCAGCCAGCCTGACACCAGCTTATTGCATAGCATAAAGCAGAAATCTACTCAATAGCAATATTTCAATCTGACATTTTCTGTTCTAATGGATTAAATCTATCCTATCGTTTAAAAAATACGCCCTTGAAAATGAACTGCCTAAATCAGCAATTAGATTTTCAACTGCAGATAATAAACTCTCTAATATCCATGTGAGATTTCCCTTTTTCTCCCCCTTCCCTCTGCCATGCTGCATATTTTATCCTGTAGAGGGTGCAGTACACAAGGGTTTAGGTGTGTGTTCAAGGAAAAAGTGGACATAGACCTGAGGAAGTCTGTGTGGGTCGTTATATAATCAAATGTGATTGATGTGGCAGTGACCTTTTTCATGTACAGCTCTACTACTAAACACATTTGCTCTTCCTGTGAATCTGAATTCGGTTAAAGCTGCAACAGCTGCTATAAAACCTACTGGAAAATCTATCGCATAGAAGATGAAGGTGACGGACCTTCAGGAGCTAGCGAAGAACTAGGACCACATAAGGCAAAGCCTTTGCAAATAAACTCACCTTTTGGAAAGGTGAATAACGCTGTACATGTTACTTGGGACTTTTTGGCTATTTCATGTAAAATATGTATTTGAATGCTTTGCTGAAGCAGCCTAAGTTGCTTGCTTCTTGAGAAGCTAAGGTCTAGTGAACTGAGGGGAAAATGTATTTTGAATTATGATGCCATCTAAATGACAATATATTCTTTAGTCAAAGAAATAGTTTCATCCAAGCCCTCTCAGGACAATTAGAAATCTCATGGTAGTTAAACTTTAGATCAGACCATGTTTGCATTTGTTTTTATATAACCAGAGAAAATGTTAACAGTCCTACTGCAAATATTTTAACGGGTAGTAGTGAGCAGTGGCAGAAGTGATTACAAAGTACTAGTACCATAATGTTTGCTGGAGTACTTACTGGTGTTTGAGGGCTGTATCAAAGAGTGAACCTATCGCCTCAGCTCATCCAAGCTATTATTGGATGAGTAGGGTGGAATATTTTGAAATGTTGATCATGTCGCACATTAGTGAGCTGTGTATTGACAAGGAGCTTCCATACTCCTTGCGGATGTGCGGATTTTGATTACATGTTAAGCTTTCTCAGTGATTTGTGACTAATCTATATCTAATTTAAAGTATTGAATAGAATCTCCCACATCTCTATTTTGAAGGCCCTCTTCTTTGATAGAAATATTTCTGAACTTTATTACCCCCTGATTACAGTTAAACATGTTGTGCACAAGCCTTGAGAGAGATTGTCTAATGACTCATAATTAGTTTGATAGCCAGTCCCATTAGGCAATCCACAAAATTTTCTTCCTCACCTATTAGCCTGATGATCTGTGACCGCTTCATGGGAATTACAACATGAGATATTGCAAAACACACATTAAGATGAAATTGAATAATGTTATTTACTTGTGATTGCAACTGTAATTGTTTAAGTATCGGTGTCATGTGTTCAGCAGAAGCCTGACTCTCGGCTGCCTGTTCGGTTTGATCTAGTGCTTGCCTCACCTTGGGAGTGTGGTACCAATTTTAGTGGTCTATTTTCCTCATTACTGAATGTGACTTTGATTAATGTCAATGGTATTGGACAGGACACAGGAGCACTCTTTTTTTGAAAAGCTGGAAATTTACCTCTAAAATCCTATACAAGATGTTTTTCTCAAAAAAAAAAAAAAATTAAACTGGCTTTTAAAGCAAATTTTTTCCACACAAAAGGCCAAAAATTACATGAACCATCATTAAATAAAACTAATAACAAAAAAAGAAGTTGAGAGGTAGTTCATAAGCTTTTTCACACTATTTTTGGCAAGATGGGGAAAATATGTGAAAGTGGACAAGTAGCTTTTTTTCCCCACCCTTTCCTTTTGAATAAAGATGTGCATGGCAGAAATAAGGGAAAAGCATGGAGATTAAAAAACTGTAGCCACAAATGCTTAATGTACAGGCACTTTGATGTCTGGGAGAGCCTTGATTCAGAGTACAGATCTGAATTTATATTCAGACACTGAATCTGTCCCTTCAGCCCTATGCACGTTGCACAAATACGGATGAGAGGAAGGGCTGGGATCCCTGACTCTCTCATTTCTGCCTGCTGAGAACTCCAGATCAGTCTCTCTTCCCGGAGGGAGGAGTGATTGTTTTACACAAGCTGAAGCAGATTCACAGAGGAACACTGGCAGAGACCCACCTGCTGGTTGGCATGCACTTCTGCAAGGGAGCCTCAAGTCCCTCCTCCTAGCAGGAAAGGGAAGAGAGAAATCAAGCAGTCCCTTGAAGCTGTAAGCCTGAACGTCTTTTTCTTTCCTGTTTTGTTTCCTTTTGTTTTCTTCTTATGATGTGGCCTGATAGGGAATTGGTTTGGAAGCAAATCCTTAAGGCTTGCTGAGGCTTAGGCATAAAAACTATCATGACTCACCTAAGCAAGTAAGTACAGAAAATGTTGGATGTTTAAATGACTTAATACTGACTTCTCCAAGGTAGAACTATAGGTGGTTTGCAATTTGAGCAAATACAATTAGTAGTTAGTCAGGTGGAGGCAGCAATAAACTGAAGCCTCTGCAAATCTTGCACAGAGCTTGTCTAAGAAAATTATGATATACTAGATCCTGATGGTATGCTGATGAACGGGAGGATGAAGAAGGTAGATTGCTTCTTACTCACAAAGACAAGACAGAAAAAATATCACAAATCATTATTGTCTATTATGTTCCTGAGCAGTAAAACAATGAAAAAAATCACCATCCACTGGCTTTTATGCATAATGTTTTTTCCGTTTAAAAATACCGTAACTTTTCATATAGTGTGGTGGTTTTAATAAGAGACTAGAAGGCTGGCTACAGTAAAGCAAAATATTTGCTGAAATGGTAATTAACTCCTTTGAGAAAAGAAAAATAAACTCACGACCGAGCAGTAAATATCTCACAGGAGTATGTTCAGAATTTGTGTGTATGAGCCACTCCAAGAGGACTCCCAGGAATTGACAGAGGATGCTTTGAAGCCCTGTGTTCCAGGTGACATTCCCACAGGGGTCTCTGCCAGTTCCTGCTGGAGAAGTGAGCATATATGAGGATCAGCTCTATAATACTCTTAATGGCTGTCTTAAAATAACTGTGTGAAATAGTCTTCATAATGTATATTGCAAACTATTGACAAAAGTAAGCAGAACTTTTTTCTTTTGCTGAATAAAGTTACGTAATTTATTTACATAGTTATTGTTATATAGTTTCTCATATTTTTTCATTATTAAAGATGTTTAACATAAATACCTATGATGCCTTAGAGAGGGTAACACTTATTTCTGTGTAGAGAGGAAGCAGCGTGCTCCCAGACTCTGCAAAGAGCATATTGAATGTTGCAGTCAAACCTGTTCGATGCAAATGAAGAGAAATAAGGGGGAGACAATTATTGCAGAAATTTCCTATACCACTGTGTTCTCATCTTTCTTCTAGTGTTTCCTTCCACTTACAGATCTACTGGGTAAACAGTTGTCCACGGGTTTATGAAAAAAAGGGTAAATAAAGGGAAAAATAATTTTATTTTGCACTTTGGACAAGCAATGATTTCAGTTCTCCTAGGCTAAAGAAGTTGTTTCATTCTAAAGCCACAAAGTCTCGGGTGTTCATCTTGCAGTAGAAAACATGTAGAGGATCTTAGTGAGACAAACATTTAATAATGCAGGACATGCAAGGGGACCTGCCAGCATACTGCAGACACACTGGCCTTTGCTCCCAGGGCCTACAGCTATCACGCCCTCACCTTTCTGAGGGTTTGTCTGGGCACACCGACACTGAATTTCTTGACCCAGGAGTCAGTGCCTTCTGTAAAAGTGCTGGTGTCCTCTTATAACCATGGCCAGCTCACCCACCTTTAGGCACATTAAGGAGACAGTTCTTGCTGTCTAGCCGGACTGTGTCCCCAGCACCACACAGCTCCAGTGAGGGGAACTGCTGGGAGCGTAAGAACATAGGGGTATGTAACAGTTTTATTCCCACAAAAAAGGAAAGCAGGAGAAATAAGGTTTTGTAAAGGGTTATATATCCTCTTCTGGAACTAGATGTGTCATCTAAAGATTGGCTGTCTATTGTGGTTAATGAATTTTCAGCGAGTGCTACTGTTCTTCACTGTTCTGACATTTACACTACATCTCCATAACTGAATTCAAAGTCAGATTAATTAGGCGGTGTCAAGGTTTGCCAGTGTTTTAACCTAACCCCACTGCTCTGCCTGAAGGGAGTGTTAAAGACACTCCATTCTCTTCGCTGGGTTGGCTACCTTAAGCATAGCCACCCAGGCAAAATATATCAGTTTACTACCATCTGTGCAAAGGATGCTGTTGGCAAAAGAAGTAGACCAGCCTATAATTTAAAATACAAAATTGTATAGAGAGTTTGGGAGGAAAATGGCATTGAGGAATGCAGCATAAGGCAGTGTGGCATAGGTTTGCTATTTACTTTGGTCTCCTGGTGCACATCAACCTTTTGTATACATAACTTTTATTTCCTAGGAAAAAAAAAAGGAACAGTTTCTTCATTTTATCAGGATTTCTAGGTGCCACATGGCCCTGTTGCAGCAGAACTGCCTTATGCATGGAATTTGAGCTCTGCCGAGATGCAGAATTTCTAGGCAAAAGGTTACTGCCATCAGCCTGTGTCAGATTTATTATTCACAAGCTGCTCACCTGTGTTGTGTATCCATCCATCCATCCATTCATCCATCCATCCAACTACCTGAAATTTCACAGATAGAACTACAAAAGCCCAAATTTTGCCTATATTCCAGGAAGCTAGAGTATTACAAAGATTTTCCTTAATACATACCTAGTATAAAAAAAATGAGAGGGGTGGTTGTAACATATTTTCTTCTGTCTAGGAATCATATTAGTAAAGAGCAAGGTTGCTGGGATTTCCCTTGGCATTCTCTCAGTTTTGTAGCATGTGATGGTATTGTGAT
Organism: Eurypyga helias; assembly: GCF_000690775.1. NCBI lineage: Eukaryota > Metazoa > Chordata > Aves > Eurypygiformes > Eurypygidae > Eurypyga > Eurypyga helias. The sequence continues at coordinate 32,168 of NW_010272568.1, forward strand.
GAGCATGTGTTTTATGGATCATCTAGAGAATTCTGAGAGACAAAGTGGCTGAGATGTTTGGGAACTAGAAAATTTCAAATGCTAACAGGGATGGATTATGAAGTAACGACAGCGATTTAACCATTAGACTTCTTTTCCATCAGTCATCTTTCTCTTTCTTTTCTCAGTCTCTCTACAAACAGATGTTTATAAAAATGGAAGTGTAGGTTTTGTTGCTTTGTATAGCTTTGATCAGATTTTACTGACAGAGCATTGTGCTTTCATCTGGCACACTGCCAGAGCAATAGTCATATCCAACGCCAAATTGCAGCACAAGACTATTTTGAATGACAGACTAAAGTGTGTGTAAGGATGTGAAAACAGGTGGTCTGGGATGTCTGGTATCAACAGAGCATCTGGTCACTGGAGTGTGACTGCATTATACTTTGTACTCCTAATCTAGAATGGCATTAGCAATGAGTGAAGAAGCTGGCATCTTTTCCAGTCCTATAATTTTGTAACCTGTACTGAGTACCCAAATATGGATAAATGTGTGTTTTGTGGCTAAAACTACTTTGGTCAATCTATAATTTCTCTACATAACCTGTATTTCTTAAATGACTAGATGTCAGATTATCTTCACATATGCCAGCATATTTGCACAACATGGCTTTGCTTTCTTTTGTGAAGACACGCAGCTGTTGCAAAACACTTCAGTAATTTTTGACCTCTTTGTTCAGTTACAACTGACTACACAAAGTAAACATACATTTATGTCTGCTTAATGTTACCAGCTGTATTAATATTAGGCATATTAAATAAATAAAATTAGTTAAAATAGCCTGTGAGTGTGAGCATCCTTTGTCTCTTTGCATTCAAAAGCTTGTTAATAAAAATTTATCTACCCACCTCATTAAGTGGGTAGATAAGTAAAGGCCTAAAATACTTTGTTAGGTGACAACAGAAAGCGCTTTTTACAGACACTGCAGGAAATGTATTTTTTCCTAATACTGCAGGGTTTGCGTTCTTTGATACAAGGCATACAACATCTTTCTTTAACATGTAAATAAAGTTTTAGATACAGAATTGCAGCAGCAGATATGACAGTACATGGTCACATTAAACATGAAATGTTTGATTTCATAGCATGTCAGCTCTTCCATGGTATCTCCATATGTGCACATACATTTCCTGCAGTAAATAGAAAGTGATTCATGAGAGTTTATCACACAATGAAAGATGAAATATAGCCCATGATTTCAGAGAACAACATTTTTCAGTTAGGTTTCTGTTAAGGACTATTGTTTTAAAGTGTGACTCTTTTACTGAAATCCATGTAAGAAAAATATCTAGTTTATTATAAGGTTAAGAAGGACTCATGAAGAAGTTTATAATGTTTTCTTTGTATAATATGATGGAATATCCCTACACACATTTAAACTCAGACTTTTAAAAAAATCTTTTTATTTTTAAAACCTCTCTCAATTCATTGATGAAGCAAATCCTTTTTTACCTTCTTATATCTTTTCTGTTACTCTGGTGACAAAGTTAGCTTTGTTCTTTCAAATCACGATTTGCACAAGAATACAGCACTACTGAGGATCATCCAGAAAGGAATTTTGGTGCTAGCATTATTCATTTGCCCTGATGAGCAAATTACAGTAATATCAGGGTGATACCTGATGAATATGTATCTTGTAAAAAAAAACTCAAAAAAACCTAAGCCAAGGTAGAAACACCAGCATCAGGAACTCGCCTCTCTTCTTGAAGATTATTCTGTAGAATATAGCCATTGATGCTAACCATGATTGTATAAGCCCTGATTGCAGAGATCACAGATTTTCATTGTGCAAAGCTGATCACCTTTCCCTTAAATTTCAGAGGTTATTAAAGGAGATCCTGTACAGTTGTTTGCCTAACCACGTAGCCTGTACAATCAGTGGACTGAATTCTCTAGTCTAAGAATACATTATAATCCCCAAGACACTGATCCAATGTGTTTATTAAAAAACCCCAAACAAACAACCCAATGAAACCATGAATCATTATTTTTTTTTTATCTGCTTACAGTATTGTAAGTTTATATTTGCTAGGTTTTGTAAATGAACTAAACAGAAAGAGGAGAAATCAAATGCTAAGTCTCTCTTCAGTAATGGGCAGGATAGAGACAGTAGTCCAATTCTGGTCAGCTTACAAGATATAAAGAAAAAAAATATTTTTTATTATCTTCTGAATGCCTATGAACACTGAAGCAAAGCAGAGTGTGCAAAACAAAGGATTCTCTGGCAGGCAGAAACCACATTTCTGCCTTTTATTCCAAAACCTTCTTTGGCCAGATTTTAAAGTACCATGTCTTGTTTTGTGAGATTTCACCAAGGAATAGCTGTCAGCATTAGAAAGTCAGCCTTTTAAGATGGTACAGCATGTATGCGTATGCTCTCCCTCCATCAAATAGCTTTGAAATACCAAAGGTCATTACCTGCTTTACTACCAGAACCCTTGTAACATGCTGTGGTGTCTCAGGTACATCTGTGTGCTCATGTTAACTTTTTAATGGTGACAGCTTCATGGAGAAATGACTGTTGGTCTGAGGTGTTTCAGGCATTTGTGCCTTCTCTGTTTGGCTGAGAAGGAATTTCAGGCTTTGCATTCAAAAATATAAGTGTTTTTTTTTTTTAATGAATTTATTTGTTCTTATTAATGCAATGCTATTAATATCCCAATTATAAAGCACGCAGGAGGTGCACCACAGAGACAGTGTAGCAATGGTGAAAATAAGCGAGTGGGCTGGGGGGGCACAGGAAGCTGGGAGGGGACACAGCTGGGACAGCTGACCCCAGCTGACCAAAGGGATATTCCGTATCATATGATGTCATGCTCAGCTTATAAAGTTGGGAGAAGTAGGGGGGTGCAGGGGGGTTGGTGTTCGGAGTGATTGCTTTTGGCTTCCCAAGTCACTATTGTGTGTAATGCATCCCTGTTTTCCAGGGGATGGCTGAACACCCGTCTGCCAATGGGAAGTGATGAATTAATTCCTTGTCTTTGCTTCTCGGTGTGGTTTTTGCTTTACCTATTAAACTGCCTTTATTTAACCCATGAGTTTTCTCAATTTCATCCTTCCAATTCTCCCTCCCCACCCCACCAGGAGGGAGTGATTGTCTGGGTGGTACTTTGTTGCTGTCTGGGATTAAACCACAATGCCTTCACACCACCACCCTCATATGTAAAACTAATAAAAAAGGAGGCTAGAAAGGGGAAGAGGGATATTTTCAAGTAATATTAATAATAATTTTAAAATGACAACATTTACTCATTTTTCCTCCAAAATTTAATTTATATTTTATTTTGTCTTTTTTAGGATTAAAAATTAGGTTACCTCCTAATACCCAATAAACTAGAAAGAGCATTTCATAGAAGGAACGAGGGGACCAAATTGTCAGCAATTACTATAACAATTTACTGAAACATTATGTTTTCAAAGGCTTGTAAGAAAGAAGACTAATAGGAGATGTATTTTAAATATCAGTAGTGCTCTGTATTCTTTATGTATAAATATATCGCCTTACCTTTTTAATCAAGGATATCATCTCTAATATACTTCAGTACGGAAATCAAGATCTTAAATTATTTTAAAATACTCTTTGTTAATTTTGCTGGAGCTGTGTTATGAATTAAAACTTGCATAGAAATGTAACAGCCAGAGTAATAAGACTGGAATCAGAATTCATTTTACCTTCTAAATTAGACTTTTATAAGAAATGGTAAATTGAAATGCCATTACAAAAAGGTTACCATCTTTTATTACGTGAAGTTAAGAACTTAAATTCTACTAATGGTGCAATTTTCTCTGTAATTCATCTTTTACTTAATAGCATATAATTGTTTAAATAACGTTTCGGTCTCTGTAAAAAGAAGGTATTGTTAGCAAGGAAAGTCTCACTATTAGATAGCTCAGGAAAACAAGAGTCTCCTCCTTTTCAGATGTTCAGATATATATCTTTGCATTTCACTAAGCCACAGGAGCATATCATTTTCTGCACCACCAATTGATTTGTATTCTGGCTGATGACCTCAATCTCTTTCACTAGCGAAACACTTGGGGGGCTTGTTTAAAATTCATTTTTTGGTGGTGCTTTTTTTTTTTCCCTTTTACTAATCTTAATAAGGTGCTATGAATGCAATTTACTGAAATAAATTTGTAAGAGACAGAAAAATGTGCTCAGAATTGCAATTAAGTCTGATAAGTGCCTATAGAAAGGAATGTACAATTTTAAGCTTAAAACTTTCAAACCCTCAGGTCTACTCTGCCCTCAAGGGATTCAGTCTCTCAGAATGCATAAACTTTATAGGTCTGGATGCTTTTAAAATGCCAGTAAGATCTCGCCTAAATGCTAATCCACTTTAGCATCCACCAAATATATCTGGGCAGCTGCATTTCTTCCAGTGCACACAGACTGTGTGACTTCAGTCAAGTTGCATGTCTAGCACTCTGAAACTGTTTTTGGACACGTAAACTGCACATTGCACTTCTCAGTCTCCTGAAGCATGGTTAACATGCTCCAACACAATCAAATTCACCACACAATCAAATTCACCACAAACTAAATCCTTTTCATTCATATTTGATGATGGTTATGGTGCCCATCTGTGCAGGGGCTGCAGTCAGGTGGTGGGAGTAAGGATAACAGGTCTTGCCCAGTCTGCTTGCCTAGCTCATACCAATGAGTGAGCTCACGTCTGCCAGCGAGCAGCAAACAGGAGCTGTGTACTGGGCGGGGTGCTCTCACCACCCACTGGGACAAAACAACTGCAGCACCCTGCTCCCCTTGGAGCCAGCCTGAGGGCCACCGCATGGGAGAGAACGCGAGGATCATAGGGACAGGAAGAAAAGAAGCAAGACACTCTCCTGCAATAAGAAAAGCTGTGTTTCTGTGCTCTGCATGTTTTTATGTATCATATCCAAAGACTTAATGCAAATGTATAAGCTGTCCCTGGAGCTGGAAAAAATCTATAATATTTCTATTGCTGTAATATCTATGTGCCAAGTGCAGACATTTGTTTGATTTGGCCTCTGGCATTTTTATCTGGCATGCTCTCCATTTCATTTATCCCACCCTGTATCAATTTTAAAGCTCCTTTGGTTAAAAAAAAAAAAAAAGGAATAACCCAACAACCTGCCTGTGTTGCTTTTCAGCTGAGATGCAAATGAAAAAGCCTTCTCTTCTGAAATATCAGTACTAATATGATGGCAACCCTATTGAAAAGCTGGAGGAAAGGTTTTGTCTGTTATGGTTGCCTGCAAAATACCCCTTTCCCACCCTAGCTTGCTGTCATTCATCTCCTAAGTAGAGGGTGTTCCAACTGACACATGCTTCACTAAGCAGTGTAGCTCAATGGCATCCCAATCCTGCCTTGTCACATCAATTGAAATTGCTATGTTGGAATGTAAATTAACCCCAGAAATTACAGGTACACTTTTGATAATGGTATATATTTTTTATTTTTTTCTGAACTTAGATTTCTTCTCATCTAAGGGAAGTGTTCGTGGATGAAACTGTTGGGCAGCAGAGGTGGGGCTAACTGGCGTCTTGAGTTACCACCATATTAACTTGTATTTGTACATTTTAAATGGAAAACCAAAAGGTTGTTAGGCTTTTAGGTAACAACTAAATCATGCTTGTGTTAAAAGTAACGTCTTGCATGAGCCAAAAGACTCTAGTTTGCAGTTAGATTAAACTACGAGTACTTTTTCCAGGCAATGTTCCAGTGAGTAGCTATGACGCTTCACAAGTACCTATGAAGTGTTGCAAAATGTCTTAACCAGTTGTGGGGAATGGAGTGCCTCTTGAGGTATAAGAAAAGCGAATTAAGTATTGCAGTTTGTGGCTGCATCAGTATGTCAAGAAATTTACCACAAGGTCATAAAATGGCTTTAAGTATTGATGCAAATTCGTTCAGTTCCAAGAAGTCTTCCCTGTACTCACTGAGTGTTGGTTTGGCCGTACGATGGATGTGACATAGTCTCTAAATTCTCCCCAGATTTCTGTCCATTAAAGTTGGAGAAACTCTGAAATTAACACTTCTGCTACAGTAAAAGAAAAATCGGGATTATTGGTGTTTGTTTACTATTTTTCTCTTTTAGTACATAAACTCTCCCTGAGGTTACAGAAATATAAAACATTATTTCAGGATAAATTTTGTCTCCTTTATGTATTTTTTCATATTACCAGATTTCTATTTTATGGCAAGCCTTTGAAAGTAATTAATTTCAAATGGCTGAATAAACATTGCTTACTTGACAGGCACTTATTTAAATGCATTATTTTTTGGCATAAGATCTAATATTATGTTTGCAAGAGATGGCAATGATTTTTGGCTCTTTTTTCCACTCATCTCATTGCAATCTGGCATAATTTTCCTGTTCTATCTTGTTTTACCTTACCATAGCTTAATGGCCAAACTTCAAAGGATGAAAACTACCCACACCTAGAAATAAGCAGTTATGGTTTGCTGAGAGCTCCTTGTTAAGATGTCCTCTGATATGTAGCTGTGTTGCTTTGTCTGCAGTCTCCACAGAGTAGACTGTTCCAGTAAGTGAACATTTTTTAACTCCCCATGTCAACAACCTAAATGGTGAAGAATGGCAATTTCAACAATGGAGACCTGCATGGTTTAATTTTCAATAATAGATGTTAAATGAACAGTAGAAATCTGTTTTAATGAATTTGTAGCTCTTTTATGCAGCTGTTCATTGCTCTTTAGTTTAACTCTCTAATTATGCTCCTTTGTACAAGTGTTTTTGCAGCTCAGTTGGCTCTTTCCCGTCTATTGTCTGAGATCTAATTACAAGACTTGTCAATATAGTTAGACTGTTTTGAGGAATTGAAAAAAATATTCTCTGTGGGTAGAGTGCAACGTAATTTATTGTGCAACACTGTTTTCTAGTATTCCCTGAATCTGTTTGTTATCTGTTCTAAAAGCCATAAGGAAATGGTCTAAAAAAATGGAGTACAAGGAAGAAGATACCCCTTGCATGCATATTCTTGCAGTTGCCAGATACACGTTAGCACATGCTAGCAGATGTACTTACAGACTGCTGTCTTCTGCCGGTACCTGCGAGCAGACAGTGTTTGCAGGCAGAGGGTCATACGATATTTTATACATCACTTGAAATAAATATTTTAAATGGACATTTAAATAAAAAATATATTTTAAATAAAAAGTTAATGTTAATGATTATAAAGATATTATTTCTATTTAAATTATTTAAAAATTGTATTTAAGGACATTGAAATATTATAGGGAAGACACTATCTTGATCTGGAGCTGAAGTCTCCATTTTGGTATCCTTAAAAAACTAAGTTATTCCATCCATGGTCATGAGCTGTAATCATTATGCTGCTTCCTAAGTGATTAGGAAGTGCAAGCTGACAAGCAATACTGGACACAAGACAGTCCAAGGATTACAAAACATTGGAAGGTTTATTGAAAGAGATTTTTTTTTTTTTAATGGAGTGAATGGATGCTGGAACAGTATACCACACTTCACATGGTATTTTTGTGTGAGTGTGTATAGTTTTAAGATACATTCAGTTATCATATATCACTGATGGCTTCTATAGGGCAAAAGCTGCCAACATAATACTTGAGAGACTTGTGACAGCACGCATTCTGATCGGACGTGCAGGGTTACAGAGGTTTATACTGACGATGTTCCTAGCTTAGGCGCCTTGATTAAATGACTAAAGATCAGTAGGATGAATTCAGGCTATATTTTAGTCAGTGACAGGTCTATCCAGGAAACAAAACATAGAAATTCATTTGTCAAGCTCTTGGCTGTGCAACTTCAGGCTCTTCCATTTCACTGGAAGGACCCAAAAAAAAATCCTGCTGTTGCCCTGAATGTAATGTAGTCATTTGTACCATGACAAAATGAGTAAAATGCCCACTATCTTATAGTCTCTTCATTCTTGAAGGGATTTGGGCCCAAATGTGTCTTTTTAAGTCAAGTTATAATTTTATGTTAACTTGAAAGCAAGCTACTACATTTTGTTATTTTGATGGCTATCTCTTTGTAGATGTACAGATGTGAAACGGGCTTTATCAAGAACAATTATCAGACCTGCTAAAGTAATTTTATTTCATGAAGTTCATTGGTCCTTTTGCCTGAAATTACTTCTCAAGTTGAGATTGCATCTGGGAAAGAAATTGACACTTGAACTTCTGTTTCTACAGATCTTCATAGTATCATGAAAATGCACAGTGGATTTCTTTTTTTTTTTTTTCATGTGAAAAGAAAACCTTGGATATACCTTGAAGTAGAAAAAAGGGGAGTAAGAAAAAAAAGAATAAGCTGTGATGGCATGTGGAAGGTGAGACATGCAATTCCCTGCTTTGTTTATAAAAACCATTCAGGAAGTCATAAAATTATGCTTATTATTTTGCAAAAGCTAATAGAAATCTGTAAGACTGAGCTAATGGACTGCATAATACACAGATTTATAATCAATGAAAATCTATGAATGAGATGGTTAAAAAACCAAGGAACTGTAGAGCAAGCAATTCTGATAAAGACAGGAAATCTTCATCCTGATCCAAAGCAGGTCAGTGAGGATACAAAGACAGGTCAGGAAAGGCGTAAACAAGCGCAGGAGAGTTATCAGAAGTGGTTGATCTCCCTGCTTCCAGCCGAGGCACCCATCAGCCCTTGGAACCACTCCTCTTACATTCAAACGCAGCGTGGGTCTGCCAAGGAAGATCCCCAGAGGAAGAGTAGTACATTGTCTCTATGATGGTGCTATGCCAGGACAATTCAATGAAGACTGATTCTTGCAGAGCATCTTTGAGGAGCTCCACAAATGATTATGTATCTGTCCACCCTTGAATCTGCAACTGAAGTTTGTTCTCAAGAGGAATGCTGATATTATGTTCAAAAAGTACTTTATTTATGCTGGTTGACCATGCATGTAAATTATTTTAAAATTTTAAAAGAGACCAGAAATAAACAGAAATACCAGCAACGGGTGTTTTGGGACTGTGATCTTCTGCCACATCTGAGAAACCTGAAGTGCTAGTAACTGATCTGCTTTATGTGTATGAGCACAGAGCTTCTAGTTTTTATTGTAGAAGAGTGCTTTCAGTTTAGAAAAAAAAAAAAATCAATCAACAGAAAGAGTAAATGGCACTGAGCTCCCCATTTTGCTTTGGGAGAAGCATTATAGCATTTCATCTTGCTCAACAAGTTTTATATTGCTTTTGTTTATATATAGGATAATATAATGGAATAGAAGGCTTCCGTTTAGAAAGGTTATTGACGCTCTTGGTGCTGTGTTGACATTTATTCTTTGGATTTTTATTGCTTCTGATCTGTGGTATTTATGCCTCTGAGGTGAGGACTTTCATTTGCGATACATGTTCATAATTTACAGAATGCGTGGTGCGCTGATGTTGTCTGCAGGAACAGGAAATTAAACAGTTAAACAGGAGTAAAACAAGCTATTCCCCTCAGTATATGTATTTTTCAATATTATTGTCTACTGGTCAGAGAAGGCTGAAAACCATTGCCATACCCAAAAAAATGTCTGAAGCCCTTTTTCTGGCCTTTGGCACAGACATGCACTTCCCCCCACTCCAGCTGTTTAAAGTGACCATTGTCAAGCTCCCTAGTGATTACTTTAACTGTAATAGCAATGACAGATCACTTTATTAATTGCAAGTTGCACTATCTGGAGATGGTAACAACAGATACTGGGAATGGTACAGAATATCCTAATTTTTCATAGCATAATCATCCTGTTTGGAGCCTCAGATAAAAATAAATTACCTCAACCTTACAATACACTTGACACATATTTATTGCAGCATTCTCTATCAGCAATTGCCATACCTACATGAGCTAACTTCTCACATGTTCCCCTAAAACGTGAAGGGGAGTGTTAATGAGAAAGGGCAGTCAAAGCAGTGCCCCGGGAGCTGGATCTACATGCCAGTTGTTGCATGCCACCGCCACTGGACGTGTCCTTGTGCAAGCCCCTTACACCCCCATCTTCTGCAAATTGCCCACCTAGGTAGCAGACCCAGTGGCCTGTTTGTGTTAGACACCTTGAGGATAAATGCTTAACAGAAAAAGGACTCTGTAATCATCCAGTGGTAGAAAACAATTCCATAGATAATGTTATCCAACAATACCAAATAGTGAAAAAGGAATTTAGCTTGACTTGAAAAAAGGAGAAGAACAATTCCAGTGACAAGAGGGAAAGCTGGCAATATTAGCTCAATTTTGAAAAACTTAAGAACATGACTATAGACCTACTGCTTAGCCAATCTCAGAGCAAAAGTTTGCAAGACGGACGATTTTTCAGTTCCTGTTTGCTGCAGCTGTTTTGCGATGGCCTGAGTTGTTTGATACAAAGTCTAAATTAGTCTTGAGAAACGGGATTAACCTTTCCAATCACATTTAAGGTGAAATTGCTTAACTACAGCACACAAAGTCATGCTGCAGATAATCCATGTCCTTGATTAATGCTTTTATAATCAATTGCTGTCTGGAAGTGACTCCTTCCCATCACACTCTTCACAAAAAGAGCAGATGGTATTTAAAAGGTTATGGCAAGAGGGCATTTCAGAGGTCAAATAGAACATCGATCAAGTGGGCAGAAAAATTGCTTTTTTCTTCCCCTTCTCCTTATCCTCACAAGCCATGAGGGAATGTGGCCTATGAATTATAGTTTGATCTATAGTTCAAGCACTAAAATGTTTTCTTGTTTCAAATTTCTATGTTGTTTTGGGTAATGAACCTAGAAATTGGATTCCTTTTGTGCCAATAAAAAATTGTGCCCAATAACTTATCTCAGCACCATAATTCTTAGACCCATAGAGATTTGCTTGCTACTGCCTTGAATGCAGTCAGAACACTGGAGCTTAATAAAGGTTGTACTAATACCCACAATGTCCTTAGATCTATTTTTAGCAATGATACTGACTGTGGAAAAAAAGGCACTATCCATTTCCATACTTTTATAGAAACCAGTAAAAAAATGAGGATATTTTTTGACATTCTCTTTCACTATCTACCCTGTACATAGTTGGTTGCCATTCTTCATTAGAGTCCAAGGAGAGCCACACAGGAGCCTGAGGAGCTATTGAGACAGGGGCTTTTCTTTATTCAAGAACGATTAATACCTACCATATATTGCATAACTAAAGCTGTTAAGCATGAATGTTTGAAAGGTGCACAAAAGCAGAACTTGATATAACCATGCTAACTAATCCTATTAATGTGACATCTGGGTGTCTTGCCATCCAGGAGTGGTAGAAAAGCTACCACTGGAACTGAGGTGAATTTTAAATAGTCCTAATATACAGGGCCATTTATAGCACACTAATGGACCTTTCTATATCAGTTATGTAGTTTAATTTAATTTGATTTTTTTTAAAAATGGATTAAACTTTAAGAAGTTGAAGTCTGAGAGACACCTCAACTAAGCCATGTCTGTTAGCACTGTACATGTAAACCAAACACAAGTACAAACATGTGTTGCATGACTTTTTCTGTGATTTACTGGTCAACAGAGAGAGAAAATCTTTCCATGTGGGTGAGATACTGCTGTTTCACCACTTAACTGCAGGTTCTTAAAAGGCATCATATGATAAAAAGATGTTAATGTGTGCATTTGCATAGTTATGAATGAAGAGTTAGGAGAGGTTTACTTCTAGCATTTACTTAGACCACACATTTCCCAGAAAGAATGACTCAGGGGAACTAGCTGCACTTAAGGCATTCTTCATGGGGATTCCTGAGCCAGAAGACAGTATTGGCCCTTAGCAGACACTTAGTGTCAATTGCCTTGTTATGACTAGGACCCAAGTGATCAGAACTGCCGTTTTAAATGCAAATTGATAAATTAAAGTCTTTACTATGAGTCTGAAGGCAAAAAGGTCTGTGAAAATAATGGTAGATATATTGACAGCATCCTAGCATTTTTCACAGTTTTTAATGTATGTATTTCATCTCTAATCCTTTAGATTTTTTTAAATTAAATCTTTTGTCTTTTATGGTGTGTCCATATTGATCTGCAGTTGAAGCATTGCTTTTAACTGAGCGATATTATTCATTTTATTTGGAAGCTGTTTGATCAGAGAAGAAAACAATACAGCATTGTTTCAAGAGAGAGAGAAAACCAAATGAACTTATATAGAGGAAAAATAGTTAATATGTGCTTCTCAACTTTCTTTTCTATTTTTTTTCAGGGCTTTTTTCCCCTGAAGAGACTGGGAACCTTCAGATAAATTGACAGTCTCTTAAGTAACCTAATAAATAGCCAAAGCCACCAAGTAGCTTTTAACAATAGAGATGTCTATAAATATAAATGTGTCATTTCAGCTTTTTTCCCCCCGCTTAATTTCACACAATTTTTTTCTGATTTTATAGAGACTTAAATAATTTTCTGTATCAATAATATATGTATGACTGACATGATTTTAAAAAATACATTATAGATGAATATTGACTAGTCTTTTGAATGCTAAATGTGGAACAAGGGCTTTGTATATGCAGTTGGTTATAAAAAGGGAGGAAAGTATAAAAACCATTTAAAAATTTTTCTCTTAATCATCTTTCCTCTAACTAAACTTATTATACCTATATGCTTTCCATCACTTTCCTTGATCTGCCACTTTTTAAGCCATAGTTTCTTCTCCTCTTTCATAAGCATTCACAATCAAACCTACACATAACTTTTTGTTTCAGTATGAGAGTATGCAAAGGCTTTCTTTTCCAACATCTCTTATTCCTGATCTGAGACATGGTATCAATCATCACAGCCATTGCATATATCTGCCAGGTGATCACTCTTCTGCACCCTCCGAGTATTTCCTTGGCCCAATTATGTTCCTGCCTCAGTTGTTTCTTTCTCAGAAATCTGTAATACACTATCCATTGGAGGGAGGAGGTGGGAAATGCCCTAGGCTTTCTAATATTTGTTCGGTTTGTGTACTTTACATTGCTACTCAGTCCATAAATGCAACGCTAAAATGAACTTGCAGCATCTGCATTTGGACAACTGTTAAATGACAAAAGCTATGCTGTCCAATCAATATCTTACATGTGAAACGTAAGACAGCACTTCAAATTACAAAAAAAGAAAAAAAAAGAAAAAAATTATAATACAATATTAAAAGCAATGTCTACATCTACTTTGCTTGTGTATTGCTGCCTTTTTATGGCAAAGCACTCTATCTTAGATCCTTGCCGCAGTCACTAACACGTGCTAAAGAGTGACACTGATAAAACACATGCTGTACACCCTCCATATTTGTCAGATATGCTTCCTTGTGCCTACCTGATTTACCTGTTCTACTTGATCCTTTATTTTCTTGAAATATTTTCTCAATCGTCTTCTGATTTTTAGGTGTTGCAATCTTACGCAAGCCTGCTTTGTTATACTTAGGGCTTCATCTGAAAAGGTGAGAGAGTACCTGATTAATTAGATGTGAAAATAAAGTTAAAAAAAAAGTGAAAATAAGGAAAGAAAAAGTGATTAGCAAAATAGGGCTTTTTTGACCTGGTGGTAAATTTAATCAAAATATGAATGTGAATTTCCACAGAGGAACAAAGCTGATAATGCCTGAAACTGTTCTACGTCTTCCAGTATGTAATGACAGTAGTGTGCTATGACTAATATTTTTCAGCCATTTATGTTCTAAAATTCTACATTTTTCTACCTAATAGCAATTTGGGGTACCTGAATTCCTCCATTAATCTGTTTTTCTGTGTCTAGAATTTCAGAGAGAGGGATGGTAAATCTGCAGCAAAATATGCAATAAGCAGATGAGCAATTTTTTTGTAAATGGTAATTGTCTTCAAATATATATCGCATTCCTGAGCTCTTTGCTAAGGAAAACATTAATTTTCAAAGTAAAGGAAATTGCTTGGCTTTTTTATTCAGGTTTTCCAAAGGACAGATCAGAGGTATGTTGTAATAAGGAATTTTGAAAGTGTCCTTACTGACACATGAATTTCATATGCTGAAGAGGGGATGAGGGGGCAAGGTGTTGACTTTTCTTTAGTGAATGGGAGCTGTAGTGATTTGCAAAAGCCATAATACATTAAGAGTCATAAAGTCTCTATTAGGCTCCTTTCAGGCTGCCCTGCTCAGCTCATGAAAACAGTGGGAGACGAAGATCTGTACATGTCATTAGAGTCTGACAAAAGTCCATGCACTATTCTTATTTACAAGAGTATAAATGTGGAATGATTACACCAAAACCAGTGGAGTTCCTCCTGATCCACAACTGAACAGCAGATAAGAGATTTTTACTCCAGAACCAGGAACTTGTTTGTTTCAAATACACAGCCAGTAAATCTGAGGACATTTAATATTTTTTCTTTCAAATTCATTTTGGTTCCAGTGCATTTTCTGACTTTGCTTTTCCAGAGTAAGTGGATAACTCAGTTTGTCAAGTCAGATTTACAAGGATGATCAGGTTTCTTTTTGTCCCCAAGGAAAAATATTATTAAACTACCCACTTGAGGAAGGGAAATGTATTAGAACACCTAACACGTAGGATGTTCTGGTAAAAAAATTAATCAGGTAAGACATGTAGTTGAAACAATATGTATTTATTTGATGATAATGTGATTGACACAAAGTTAACATATCAAGTTGACAACTTCACTTTTCTTTAGTCTCACTTTCACTCATTAGATTGACATGGGCTGGTGTACTCGAAAAGCAAATTGGCCACAGAGTTGTACGTATTCTAAGGCAGTTGATATCAACGGATAAAAAGTGCAACATGCCTGACCCAAAAGGTGTGCTGAAAGCTACTGGTGGCAACAGAGACTTCATACTGAGTCAAATAAAAGTAAAAGAATCAAACCCAGAAATATAAGCTGCATTAGGCAATGAGAATTTTAATATGGCTTCTGTGTGACAGAGATGATAATACCAAAATTTTAGGGTGTGTTTTAAGAAGCAAGTGCAACACGCATAATGATAGTATGAAAAGATCTATCGCAGAATTATGCACCATCTAATTCAGCTCTTTATTTTGTTCATATTGCATAAGCTTTGGGACCTGTTTAAGAATGTGAAAGTCTAAAAGATTAAGAAAGTAGATTCCTTCTTGAAGGTTTAAAATGTTAACAATTAATTAATTTTAACTGTGTTAATTGAGCTCTGTTATGTATAAATATGGCTATCAGGAACTGTTCTTAGATTACCTTTTCCACTTTTAAAAAGCAAGAAAACCAATCTAATTGAAGCAAGAGAAAACACTGGTAGCAAAGTAGGAATTAATGAAGGATGGCAAACACTATAAAAAAGAGAATAAGGAGGCACAGAGTTGAGGAATTTTGGATATGAGGAGATTTTTAAAAGAAAGCCTTGACTCCAGAGACAAAAAATAATGTATTATTAAACCTTTATATTCTGATACCATCTAGAGGCCAAATGGCGCAGCATCCCATTTTCGTAGGAACTGCACAACCATAAAATGACAGATTCCCTCTTCAACCCAAGGAATGGATGCGGCAAACTCGCAGCTACTGATTTTTTATGTTATTTCTTCTTTGTAGAATATTTTCTATCTGTCTCTACTCTTTACAAAATATCTGGATCATCTTCATGCAGACCCTGGATGCACAGTACTTGGTATGCCAACAGCTGTGTCATGTACACATCACGTGCAGAAAGCAAGAACATGCCTGTCTGCTGCAAGAACTCCAACAGCTGCACCCACCAGACTGTTATAATGACAAGGAAGGCAGCTAGCATCAGAAGGAATTGTTACTGCCACCGTGGTGTCTTGGGATTACAGTTTTCGTTCTGAGATTTCCAAACCAGTCTTTTGCTGGCATTTGTGGTGAAATATGGAAGGACAGAAAATACATATAACAACTGCAAATCCTCCTACTTTTCAGTTGCAAATGTTTGCAGGTGACATCTGAGGAGATATGTACATATGTTTTCTGCTACTGTTGTTTTGATGCTGAATTGTTGTGAATGAGCTGATGAAATGAATTTTGGGCTGTTGGTCCAAGAAAGAAGCATTGAAATGACAGGCTTTCACGCAGTCCAGGGCTACTGAAGTGACCTGTCAATAAGCCAGCCCAAAGGCTGAAAGCTGTCAAGACAGGATTACTTGAAGCTCTTCCTGAGCAGACAGAATTAGGTAGCCAGGACAAATGGATGCAGTTATCCAGGGCACAGCACTGCGTTAACGAAGCTGTGCTGCTTCCAGTCACCCGAGGACAGCTCTGGTCCCACTCTGGTCCACTGGCTACAGGGAGTCTCAGCTCCTTAAACAGGTCTGTTTATTATTTGTAACTGGGTAATGTGTCAGCAGGGGTCTGATTTCACACTCAGGGATTTCTAAAAGGGTTTTTCACTGATTTAATGGGATTTGGACTAAGCGTTCTAACTGTAAACTTCACTTTGTGTTTGGGCTTTGAAACTTTGAACTTCCAGTTAAATTTTGCTTTGCTGATAAAATTCATGGAGTGAAATATAAAATACAGTGATACAGACTTGATCACATATTTCAGCAAGGGTCTTCCGTAGGCTGGATGCAACATGCACGGTGATCATACAGATTACTTAAACAGCCTTATTTATTTTCCATATATTTTAACACACAGAAAACAAGAAAGTTTTTGCAGCAAAACTATAGGGAACTTTAAGCTTTCCTATATATTTTACAGGAGGATCATGGAAGCCAATAAATAAATAAATTAGGGAATTTACTAATATAAGGTGGATAATCTCCTGTTCTTTGACCCTTAATATTGCACTGGAACTGAGAGAATTGGGATTATTTTCTAATCTTTTCAACTTTATCCTTTGATTTTTTATTTTACTTATTAGCAGATAGGCATAAAGAATGTCTACCTCATTTGATGATCTTTCGACAAAACTGAAAGCAGTAGTCCACTTCCAAAAAGTGAATGACAATATTCCTTTTATTTACAGTAGGAGTAAGATCAGATGCTAGATACCAGCAAACATTTCGACTCTACTTGCTTCTGTAGGAGGAAACATGGTGGGGTTTATTTTTGGGAGTTATTTTTATCTTTTTTCCTAAAATTACTAAAAAGATAAGGTGATATTTTAATTAGAATATTTGAAGAAATCAAAGATGGTCCAAGGTTGACCTGGGACAATATGCACTACTTAAATAGTAAAGTATTCAGACATCAGTTTAATCTATCAGGAAAAAGAGCAGCTCTGTTTTGTTTATTATGTTATATTTACGAGACCTTATACTGGAATACCATTCTCCCTTCCCACAAAAATACATCTGGATTTTTAGAGACTTCCTCCTAAAGCTGGTGCTGCAATGTCTCTGCCCTGATCTTGCTGCTCCACTGCCAATATCCCTGTTAGTCAGCAAGTATTATCAGTATAAAAGGCAGATGGTAGGTTTAGATATCCTCTAGCCCCTTTGGGGCTTGTTAACTGTTTTAATGTGTCATTTTAAAAGCATGGTCAGTGTTTCATTGTTAATTTTTTCTACTGTTGAAAGATTTATACCCTTCACTATATCTCAGGAATTTAACAGGAGAGCTGGTAAAATTTGGACTTTTTTTCCAGTAAGTTCTGTGTGGTTTTGGCCAAACTTTGCAAAAGTGAAAGGTAAAGGTTTGCTTTAACCTTTCTGTTCTTCACATGCTAATCCCAACAGCTGAAAAGAAAAGGGATCACAGGGATCACATTTTTAGCAGGGGGGGACTGGAGAGGGAAATTCCACTCATTTGGTTGGTCATAACGCAGCCAACTGATTCCTGCCCTGGAAGTTGATAGAGTATTGATAAAATAAATAATAAATCAGCTGCCAAAATAGTTTTATTGTTTGTAATGGTAGCACATACAAAACAAGTAAGTATGCATGGCTGGGGTCAGAGGGGTAAGGAGATGCCCTAGAACACCCCTAACTCCAAGCAGCTATGGCAGCTGGTGGAGAATAAACTGCAGAACCATTAGGCATTTTAGGGTGTGCTTTATTATACCTGTTTGGCATTCTTCCCTATTTATATTTTTCACTGGCTGAATTATTTTTTTTTTACTTGTTTTTGTATATGATCTGCAAAGTATGCGTGTGTTTAACTCATTACGATATTATGGTCTGGAGAAAATACTTCAAGTATGTCTTTAACAATAGTTTGTCAGGGACAATAATTTAAAAGGAACAGATGTGCTGTAGTATATTTTTGTATCTTTGTGATATCTCTCATGCATCATCACACAGATGCATTACTTAACATCCTTGTTTATACTCAGCTGAATATTATCACATATTTTATGCTTAAGTAGACAAAATTAAATGCAATCTTTAACTGTTAGGTCTATACCATCAATTCACATTTTCATTTTCACCTTCTTTAGGAATTAATTAAAAAAATAGGAAATTCAGTTACTTTTTTGCCTGCTTTCCATGTAAACAAAGCTTCAGAAAGCAAACACTGCATGCAAGTATATTTGTGTGCATCTGTGAACAAGGATAGAGATCTTCTGCTTACAATGTCTCTCGCACCAATGTAACAGGAATTTGATAGAGTGGCAAATGTCAAAAAATAATAGTTTTTCGTAAGTTACAGGAAGATAAACAGCTGGAGAAGGGTAAGATGCTCTATATCCTCAGTGAAAGAAAATTTCAGCTCCAGGTTAAATTTCTTACGAGAAAGAACCCACAAGAGCATGACCTTGAATCCATGGGAAACCAGTCCTCACATATATTGGTGCTCAGAATTGTTTCCTTTCTAACAAGGAACCATAACCTAATGAGTGAAAATAATTTTCTCTCAAGGTATAATGTTACTGAATTTAATATTTCTCTTCTTTCCTAAGATTATGTTGTATAAATTGAACAAATTTCAATTCTGACATAGAATCATAGAATCATA